>NW_026067966.1:521588-525682 GCF_014885135.2 Alexandromys fortis
GAGGAGAGGAGAGGAGAGGAGAGGAGAGGAGAGGAGAGGAGAGGAGAGGAGAGAAGAGAAGAGAAGAGAAGAGAAGAGAAGAGAAGAGAAGAGAAGAGAAGAGAAGAGAAGAGAAGAGAAGAGAAGAGAAGAGAAAGCAAGGCAGTATCTATTGCTGGAATTGTAACCCAACCATCACTGTTTTTCTTTCTTTCTTTCTTTCTTTCTTTCTTTCTTTCTTTCTTTCTTTCTTTCTTTCTTTCTTTCTTTCTTTTTTTTTGTGTGTGTTTTTGAGACAGGGTTTCCCTGTGGCTTTGGAGCCTGTCCTGGAACTAGCTCTGTAGACATCACTGTTTTTCATGACCTTTCTTCAACCACAAATTTGGTTCTGCTCCCTTGCCATCAGTGCACACTCCATACATTTTCCATCACTGAGGCTCACTGCAGTGTAGGGTCACATTCACTTTTGTGTGGTCCCCTTTTCTAGTTGACATTACTAAGTTTTATCATATGGGAGGATAGATTTGATCATGTTTGATCTCATCCTTACCACATGAACTCATCCTGTGGCTTAGTTATTTGTGAGCACAGTTCACTAGTAACATGAACTTCTAAGAGTTGACAGTATCTTTGGGTGGGTCTTTCATCCAGTAAAGGTCAGGGGAAAATGAGGTAGATGCATTTGAAGACTTCTTCCCATAATTTGGTACTGGGGCTGGAATAGCCAAGGACCAGCCATGAATTCTTATCTCACTCTTTCTTATCTCACCAGCTTTTGGCTGCCTAGTGTAGACTGAGGACTCCCAACTGTATGTGAAAGGACTGTTCTCAGCTAGCCAAGAAGGAAAAGGTATGTTAGCCACTGAAATCTATTCTGGTAGAATTGGACAAGACAATTTTTTCTTCACAGTTTGTGTGAATTTACAAAATTTTTAAGTTTTCCAGGATTCGTTCATGTCTAAAAGTGAGGGACATATTTCCAAACACCTTTCCTTCAAAGATCCACAGTCCTTTTTGTAAGTATGTTTCACTCTGAGAAATCTCAGATCTACTGAACATTCTTTTTAATTGAGTTTACTTCCAGAAACTTATCTTCTGGCCAATAATTTTTCTGTTTTTCTCTCTGGTCTTTTGGCAAAATGGAGAAAGTGTGAAAAGAAGATCTTAAAGAAATAGTGTTTGTACATCACAGTTGATTCCTTAAAATATCCCCTGAGTAATTAACCAAGAAGTCTTTGCAAGATATAGGAGTTTATCTCTGTAAATAATTTGACAAAATGTAATAGAGTTCAGGAAAGCTGTTCCAATTTGCTGAAGCAGAACCCCTTGTTAGTGTAAGCATTGCCTAGGGAGCAATTTCACTGAGGTTGTTATGTTTTCTGGAGATGTTCAGGTCCACCCAGTGTTCTCTTTGGGGCCACAAAGGACAATGTTCACTTTAATGTGTTTGTGAACTACTTTCATTCCATAAGTTAGCATAGTCTCACTTCCCTCCTTTATTTCATACCTTCCCTCCTGCTCCCTTCCTCCCTTCTGTCCTTCCTTTCTTGGATTTTTGAGGTAGTATCTCCTTATTCGTCGAGTGGTATTCTTCATGCACCTACCTCCTGAGTGCTGGGGTTACAGATGTGTGATACCATTGAAGTCTGTTGTCCTTGGTTACCTACTCATCTAGCATCTCCATAATGCCGGCTTCATGGTACAAAAGTGATCTAGATACAAGAGGATTCAGGGCGGAGTATATGTGTTTCCTAAGAAACGCAAACTTTGCCTGTCAAAAATTCTTTTGTAAACAAACGCTTTGAGTGATCACTATGTTTTGATAAAGCCTGGAGTCTACATTGTGACAGGACATGCTTTCTAGTCTAAGTAGGTAATTAAATTGGTCATAAATGTTCATTTGTCAGCTGCTTTATAAGGTTGCTCATCTATATTTTCCATAGTGACCTTGTCATTTCAGAGAAGCATGTATAACTCCTATTTTTACAAATGAGGGGGTCAAAGGTTAACTCTAGTAATAATGTTAGAACAAGATCTAATTCTTATATTTTGTTTTAAAGTCTTCAGTTAACATAAGCCTTTCTATGATTTATCTTTAGTTTTTCTTTATGTTTTAGTTATCATACAAGCTAACAGATTCCCTTGTGGAAGTACCATATGTACTATGTTTTGTGTGGTTCTTCCTTGCATTTCTCCTCTGTACCCCATTTGCAATGGACTTTTTGTCCTCAGTATTCCCAGTTACATTCCATACATCTTTACCCCAAAGCTTCTCAGTTTCCTTCCTGTGGATGCTCTCTAGTTTCCTGGCTCCACACACTCATACCCACATAAATCCACGTATAAACTTTAAAAGCTGGGTTCTGTGTAAGAGGAAGAAAAAAATGATAACTGTATTTCTGAGCTTGAGTTACCTCACATGATAAAATGTTTTCCAGTTCCTCTCAGTTTCCCAATCACTTCATAATTCAGGGCTGAGTAAGTTCTCTCTCTCTCTCTCTCTCTCTCTCTCTCTCTCTCTCTCTCTCTCTCTCTCCCCTCTCTTTGTCTCTCTCTCACACACACAGAAACATACATACACACACAGACACACAGATACACAGACATAAACACACAGAAATAGACACACAGACAGATATATAAACACACAAAAAAAGACAGATACAAAGCCACATACACACACACAGATGCACACACAGACAGACACACACAGATACACAGCCATGTCCACACACACAGATACAGAGACACATATGCGCACAGATACACACAGACACATACACATACAGTCATACATGAATGCACTTTTCCAATTCATTTTCATGTTCTGTTGATGGACAGTTAAGCTGACTCCATCCTCTTGCTATTGTGAATAGAGCAGCATTACACACTGACACACAAGTATCTCTGTGGTGGAACATAAAACCCTTCACATGCTCCTTAGCAGGCCAAGCCTTTCCCAAATCCCCTTGAGCTACATATTCTTGCCTTTGTTTCCTCAGCCTTTCCCCCCATTGCCTAAATCTTCAACATCCTCTCAATCTTACAAATCTTACAAAAATTTACTCGAATGACTTCTCATGACTCCTTGCCTAAATGAAAGCAAGCTCTCTTGTTTATGACTTTCTCTGTAAACACAAGTAACAGAAAATTGCAGAGGAAACCGCATTATCAGAGTGCTCAATATAAAGAAAGTGTACCTGTAGAAGGAAGACATTGGGTATAACTGCTGACCTACACTCGGGGAACCACTGTGGTGGGGATGCCTCTGAGAAAAGGGGAATTGGAGTCCTTTTTTTTTTTTTTTTGTTAGATGGAATAAGAACCATCTAACAAAAGCTGTGTATGAGCAACTCAAATACAAAGAAAATCTTCCTACAACCGGAAGGTAGTCAATAAGCAAGAAATGGCATTTCTGGAAAAGTAGCATCTAGCATGTAAGGAGGGCATATTAAAGCTCTCCTGTGCTTCTTTGTGCGAGCCAGTCTGATTCCTCAGCTTTTGAAAGCATGCAGCACTGATTATCCATAAGAAGCAAACGGGAAGAGCATGGACCATCATGAGTCGTCGCTATCACTGACCTGGAAAGTAGGTGTGAGAAATCCACACACACTCAGGAAAAGGAAAAATATAAAGCCCTTTTCTTCTTTACTCTAAGGCCACCTAAGAAAACATTTCTAAAGATGTCAAGCTGTGGGCCGAGCAATTGGAAAGGGAATTAGAAGACTAAAAATAGCAACAGCAGTGTGCTCCTTCTGAGGGCAGCTCGGATGAGTAAGTAAATACCTCTGGGCCAGGGCAAGGATGAAGTTTGAGAACAGCTCATAGATATTTGAAAAAAGTAACTTTTCCTTTCCATTATCTCCATAAGATACATTTAACATGACTCAATCTGTGTGACAAATGCCTAAAAGCACAATGGATGACCTTAAATTTTAAAAATTATTTATTTTGTGTGTGGATGCATGCCACAGCATGTGGCAGTTGGAGGGTCCTTCCAACATATGGGTCTGAGAATTAAACTCACAACATCAGAATTGGCAAGCAAGTTAATAAGTATGACTCATACTGAGCCAAGTTGCCAGCCTAATAGAAAATATTATATAATACTTTAT
>NW_026067966.1:525815-541992 GCF_014885135.2 Alexandromys fortis
CAAAAGCCACAGAGAAACCCTGTCTCGAAAAACCAAAAAAGAAAAAAAAATTGTTCATGCTTTTCTCTGTAAACACAAATAACAATTTCAGAAAAGGAAACCATGTGTATCAGAGTGCTAAATGTAAAGACAGTGTTACTGTAGAAAGAAGGCACTGAGTGTAGTTGTTGACCCTCAAGACCCAGAAATACCACTTTTGGGTATACATGCAAAGGATGCTCAATCATACCACAAGGACATGTGCTCATTTATGTTCATAGCAGCATTGTTTGTCATAGTCAGAACCTGGAAAAAACCTAAATGCCCCTTAACCAAAGAATGGATAAAGAAAGTGGTATACACAGCAGAAAAAAAAATAAATAATGACACCTTGAATTTTGCAGGAAAATTGATGGAGCTAGAAAACATTATTTTGAGTGAGGTAACCCAGATACAGAAAGACAATTATCACATGCACTCATTCATTTGTGGTTTTTAAACATAAAGCAAAGAAAACCAGCCTACAAACCACAATCCCAGAGCACTTAGACAACAATGCGGACACTAAGAGAGACTTAGATCTAATCCACATGGGAAGTAGAAAGTAGAAAAAGACAAGATCTCCTGAGTAAACTGGGAGCATGGGGATCTTGGGGAAGGGCTGTAGGAGGGAGGGGAGAGGCAGAAAGGGAAGCAGAGAAAAATATAGAGCTCAATAAAAATCAATAAAAAAATTAAAAATAAAATAGGATATGCAATAGTTTATAGATGCCACTGATCTTGTATGGATGTATGTATTTAGAATTAATGGGCTGTATTTGTCTGTAGGCACATGTCTATTTTTAAATCTCTCTCTCTCCACCCTTCCTCGAGTGTGTGTGTTTATGTTCACCAAAGTCAGAGGACAAAGATGTTGGGGCGTTAGTTCCCACCGTTCACCTATTTGTGGTAGTGTCCTATGCTGCTGCATAGATAACTGCCATGTTCTGGGGATTCTTCTGTATCAACCTTCTCTATTATTGTAGGATCAGTAGAATTACAGACACACTGTGACCAGCTTTGGCGTGGATTCTGGAGATGCTAACCCAGTTTCTCAAGCTTTCCCAGCCAGAGCTTTGACTAAACCATTGCCACAGCTGACATTCTGTAATTTACGAAGGTTATCAAATAAGATATTTCCAATCATGGTCAAGGCAAGGAATGTTTTAATGATACGTGGACATTTATTTTCGCTGCCCCTGCCACTCCTGAAGGTCAAATGGAACGAGACCTATAGAATACCTAACTAATATGCCCTGGCCATTGCTGTATTTTTCACACCTCTTGGGGGATGTTGGCAGGAGTCTTAGGGCAGGGGAGTCTAGAAATCAACACTCACTTTGTGCTTGGTCTGTGTCCATCTGTGACAATATCTCTCAGGTGGCTGGCTTTTTCTGGCATTTCTATCACCTGTTTCTCAGGCCTACTGATACTAAGATGACCGATTCTCACTAGTGCTGGAGAAGTACAGAATGAACTGATGGCATCCTTGCTCTCTTCCTTAGCTCTGTCAACAGTACATTCCCTTTATTATATCAACACAAGCTCCTTTTTTCTCACGGTGGTAGTGTCACTAATGCCATGCCTTTTGTTCCCTTTCATGATTCCTTCTACAAAAATTCTGGTCTACCCTCTTATGGATTTTACCATCATAATTATTCTATATGCCTCTTAAATGGTGTTTTTAAATTGCATTTTAGTTTGGGTTGTAGGACAGAATAAACTCTGAACAATTCTGTTATCTCTTAAATGGATAAACATTCCCAGTAGCTAGGATTAAATGAGATAACGTGAAAGCCTGGAAGCACAAGCCTGTAATCTCAACTATTTCAGAGACAAACAATCAGAACAACAACAACAACAACAAAACCCATACAGCTGGAGTTCAAGTCCATTCCAAACAACTCAGTGAGATCATATCTTAAAATAGAAAGTATATATTTTGGAGACCTAGATGGAGGCAGGGGAGGACCTTGGAACTTCCTACAGGGCAGGGAACTCTGACTGCTCTTGGGATTGAAGAGGAAGGGGGAAAGGAGTGGGGGGAGGGGGAGGGAAATGGGAGGCGGGGAGGAGGCGGAAATTTTTAATAAAAAAAAGAAAAGAAAAAGNAGGCAGGGGAGGACCTTGGAACTTCCTACAGGGCAGGGAACCCTGACTGCTCTTGGGATTGGAGAGGAAGGGGGAAAGGAGTGGGGGGAGGGGGAGGGAAATGGGAGGCGGGGAGGAGGCGGAAATTTTTAATAAAAAAAATAAAAGAAAAAGAAAGTATAAAGAATGCTGGGTGCAGAAGTGCTTGTCTATAGTGCTAAAGGCTCTTTGTTCAACTTCAGTATGAGAGAGAGAGAGAGAGAAAGAGAGAGAGAGAGAGAGAGAGAGAGACAGAGAGAGAGACAGAGACAGAGACAGAGACAGAGACAGAGACAGAGACAGAGACAGAGAAGGGGATCAGAATTTCTAGCATATGCCGTATACTAGAAAAAGGCCATCTGGTTTACCTTGGAAATTTCTTAACAACCCTCCTAATTTACCTACATCTCCTTCAGTTTCAGTTTGGAACCCACTACTCTGATTTGTCCATTGTCATCAGGTCTAAAGGTACTTTGACTTTTGTGTCTTCTTCTTTCTGAGAGGCATAGAATGAGTGGAATAATAGTCACTAGAGTCATGATACAGTGTCTTTATTTGACAAACACATGAGCCACTTTCATCAACCCAACTCTTTGAAATATTACAGTAAGCATCCGTAAGCACGCCATTTTGAGTTGTTTATGCAATCTAGTTCTACTAATTCTCTCACCTGTCATTCCCCTGTCTACATGACATAAGCAACATGAATTTTCTTGGTTCTAGTTGTCTATTACATTTTTAAGAAATAAGTAGATCCTCTTTTAATCATTTGATATTTATGTTTTAAACCCTTTTTGATTTTCTAACATTTTTGACCTTGTTGTATGTTATCGTAATTTGTTAATTGTGCCAATTGTCTCATTTTCCACTTTATGAGTAATTTGCTCTTTCCCTGTCTTTTAATGGAACCTAGATCTATCTAGAGACAGAATCTAGGTCCAGGCTTGTTATGGTGACAAATTAATGTCACTAACATTCTGATTTTAAAACCATTGTTGTCTTTAATTAATTTTCCCTTATTATAGTGTCTTTACTCAAAATTCTCATTGCCCATCTCTTGGAGTATAATTGCTGAGTCTCAAATATATGAACAGCCAACTTTAAAAGATATTTTGGTACTTTCTCAAAGTACAATCATCAGTCTTTAAACTTTCAAATGTGTGGTATTAGATATAGCTCAGAAAAGAGAGATCTCTCCCACATCATTGATATAATGTCATTATTTATTTATATTACTGTATATCCCTTTATTCATTTCTTATTCAAGTGAGATTTTTTCCCCAAGAATAGCTTTTTTATGTTTTTCTGTCTTTTCA
Organism: Alexandromys fortis; assembly: GCF_014885135.2. Lineage (NCBI taxonomy): Eukaryota > Metazoa > Chordata > Mammalia > Rodentia > Cricetidae > Alexandromys > Alexandromys fortis. Next base: position 529,280 of record NW_026067966.1, read on the forward strand.
GTTGGATTATGCTTTAAAAATTGAATCTAAGAATACTTTAGTCTATGCTCCATGGTTTTTTCTCCTAGGGATTCAAATTAGAAACTTGAATGTGCTAAAGAATCACTCTAAAACTAGACTAAATCCATATTCCTGTATATAGTTTATTTATAAGTAATGTATATATAATTGCATGTATATAATTTTTAAATTTAAAATTATTTTTAACCTGTGTATATAACTTGAAATTTTTACCTTTATTTTCTTCGAGGCATAGTTTTAGACACCAAAGCAAAATATAATCTACTGATGTTTTCCTGTTAATCAATTCTTGTTTGTTTAAAAATATCCCTCACCCAGGTGCTAGTGGCACACACTTTTAATTTTAGGATTCAGGAGGTAGACTGTGGATTTCACTGAATTTAAAGGCTGCCTGGTTGACATTATAAGTTCCAGGTCAACAAGGACTACAGAGAGACCTTGCCTCACAAACAAATATATGGAGAGCTAAAGGATAACAATATTTCTACAAGTGTGTTTAGTGTTTTGTTATTGATGTTTAAATTATGGACACAACTATTTACAATTAAAAATATATGAGTAAAGGGCTTTAGCCACCAATTAAGTAGTCTTGTTAAGAATGATTGACTATACCAAACCAGATAGCCAGTCTTTACATTTGATGTGTAGTTGCTGAGAGACAAGCTGAATCTTTTATTTATTTATTTATTTATTTTTTTTGGATCACAGTCTCTGAAGAGATGAATCTTGATCTTCAAGGAAATGTGCATAACATCAAAAAACAATATGGAGACAGCTCAAATAGAAATTCAGAGCTAACACAGAGTGGAGAGAAAGAGGAAAAGAATGCAGAATATTTAGACAGATACTATGCATTTCCCAGCATGAAATTTTTATTACCCACTGATCTTTCTAGCACATGTTTATGGAAGCTTGTGTTGCTATAACAACAGACCCATATAAAAACGTTTCTAAAGAGAACATGTTTTCTTTGTCTCATAATTCCTCTGAAGGTTCCAGTTTAAGATCAGACAGATGCACTGCTTTGCGTTTTCTTGGGGATGTGAGATAGAAATCGGAAGAACATGTGGGACTGCCAACTCTCTTAAATGGGTAAGGAAGAGGGAAGATATGACAAAAACTATGTCTCAACTTCACAATCACTTTCTAAGTATTTTGTTTACATCCAAAGACCCATATGTTAGGGTTAGTCCCTAGGGAGGTTCTTCCAGGTAGACCCTCTAGAAGTAGGAACATTATAGAAGATTCTTTTACCATTGGTCCTCAGACCTACAGAACCCCCCAAAATTACCAAGTCCTAGTGACCATGTACACATTTTCCTTAAATGACCCTTTTCTAGGCAAATACTAAAAAAATACAGTAAAACACAATGTTGTATTTTAGCCCATGCTTAATTTTTATTTTTATTTGTATTCTAAACATGTTTTTAGATTATTTCAGTTGGCTTTGAGGACTTGTTTATTGCTTTAATAAAGATAAGTCCATATCTTTATAGATTTTAAAAAGATTTATTAGCTTTTAATTTATGTGTATAACTCTTTTGCCTGCATGTGTATTTGTACACTGTATATGTACCTGGTGACTGCAGAGGCCAGAAGTTTGTACCAAATTCCCTGGAACTAGAGTTAGGGTTGTGTGTCAGCTGTTGTTTGATGTGGGAGTGTCATATATCAATCTGTTGATTTCATTGGTTAAGTAATAAACCAACTGCTTGGCCTCATAGCTTAGAACATAGATGGGAGGAGGAAACAGAATAGAATTCCGGGCGGAAGAGGAAGTGAGGTCAGACTCTGCTCTGCTTCCAGAGGGCTGGAGCAGAGACGCCATGCTCAGCTCTCCCGGGCAGATGCATGCAATGAAGCTCCTCCGACCAGGATGGACTGGATGTAGGCTAGAATCTTCCAGGTAAGCGCACCTTGGGGTGCTTACACACATCATTAGAAATGGGCTAGTCCAGGTGCGAGAGTTAGCCTGTAAGGGCTAGAGTTCAAGGGCCAAGCAGTTTTTAAAAGAATACAGTTTGTGTGTTGTTATTTCTGGCATGAGCTAGCCAAGCGGCTGGGGTGTTGGGGACGCAGCCCCACCACCGCCTCCTATTACAACAGTTGTTTTTTTGTAAGTATAGCAACAGTTAATGAATGCTGTGCCATCTTTCCAGCCCCACTGGCAACTCCTTTTGCTATGCAGGTGAGAAAGAAATGTTGCTTAGTATCATGTATGCATGGTGATTGCACTAGTGTCCCACATAGCACAGAGCATGTCTAAGGTACCTTTCGAATGTTTGTTGAATGAGTGACTGGCAGAGTCGGAAGTCCAGAATCTGTAAGGAAGATAAGGTGACATGTTTGCGGAGCCAATCAATGCCAGTGTGGCTGCTGTTCCAAGGAGTGGAAGATACTGGAAAAGGGATTAGGTAGCCAGGGGAGGGAAAGCATGTGGCACAATCTTAGAAAGGACTTGTCACTATGAGTTTATGTAAATGACTCCATGGAATTCAACATGACTGTGAATGGTTTCTCCCCCACTTTGTAATGTAACATCCCTGTGATGAGTGATGAAGAAAACTGGTCACTCTGTCCTCAAGGAGGGAAGAAGGGAGGGTTAATATTGAGATTTCATAGCAGCAAGAACACTAAAGGGAATATTTTGCTTGCTAATTGCCATTGTAATTGATCTATTAGCACATTATAGATGCACAGACAATTAGACATTACAATTGCCAGGAAATTCTAACGCATACCCTTTATTTTAGCATTTGTGAAAACAATACCACATTCAAAATAGTTTTGAGGATCCCAGAAATAGAGAAGGTCTAGAGAGGCAATATGTTCTTCAAACTAACAAAGTAGTTCTTGTACACATCTCTACATGCAAGTGGACAGCAACTAACATTATTTTTAATATTTTTATTTTTCACACTTTATATTGGTGTTTGAAAATGAGAGCACTGTTTGCATTCCAATCCCCTCACAAAATTACAAGAATCTATAATAAAAACCGTACATATTTCTTCATTTCCTTGTAATGTTGCCTTAAACAAGAAGGGTAAAATATGAAACTCAATTTTACTCTAGCATGAAATTATTTGGCCTGATGTGATGAAAGAGCTTTCAGGTTATCATAAGAAGGATTAGCATTCATGAAAAGAAGAACAGCTGTTTGCTTTGCCACCGGCTTCCCAAAGAGCTGTTGGTGACTTAGTGATAAAACCTAAGTGCCCTTTATTTCATAACCAGTGATTTTACCCAAGGCTTGGACTCAGGGAAAAGTTAAGCCTTAAGCTTAGTTGCTACAAATGTTCAATAGATCTGAGGACAGATTGTTCCATGAGATTCAACTCCTGAGACTTTCATTTAAGTGGTTTACCCTCAGTGACCTCAATAGAACAATGAGGGTAACAATGGTTTGCCACTGAAATCTTTCTGACACAGAAATATTAACAACTAATGTGGTAATTGGCATATTTATTATCATTTGTATTACTGAATTTGTAATTTATTAATGATTAAATTATAAAAATTACTACTTTTGACTTCTCTTAAATATAAATATACTTAGGATGCCAAATCCTATACTCTTGAGTATTGGAGTATTGAGTATTGTAGAATCTTGGTGTTTAAATGACTCACTACTAGCAATTTTATGTTTCCAAGTCCTAAAAAATTCAAGAGAGAAGAAGACGGGGATGAAACTGTAAGCAAGGCATGATAGCAGAGCTAAACTCGATCAGGGACCAAAAGATTTTCTTAGCGTCTCTCTCTCCACCTGAGCAGACTAATTCTGCCACTCACTGCTAGCCACCTCAGAAGCATGAAACACAGAGGTGGAACCTTCGGAAGCAGAAGGCTGGGGCAAGGAGGCAAGCATCCATTCTCCAATTCACAAATGAGTTACATAGCTTCTCCCTGGGGAGATGTGCAGGACAGGTGGGAAGGAGAAAGGAAACAAGTGTGACTGCTTCTGGAAATGTGCCAATAGGAGTGGGTGAGACAAGAAAGGCTTTCTCTTTAAGAACAAAGTAGGAAGACAGGGAAATGAATCTGTTTCAAATTTAGTTTTTCCATCTTCTGAAGTAATCATCACCCCAGTCATAAAGATGCCCTTTATTCCCAAATTATTTTCTTGTGTATCACACTTGTCACGTCCATAAATTAAATATAACTTTAAACGTGAAGAGTATTTTTTACAAAATTTGATTAAAAGTACAATATTTCACTCAATATGTTATTTTAACAATTTATAAATATTGATACAAAGCAATTTAGGTAATGAATATTAATATTACATAGTATTTTACTGTATGGCTATACCATATGCCTATTAATAGGCATGTGGGAGTTTTACAAAGTGTTGTGATAAGTGTTCTTAATATAATATTTCTACTCCATGTGTGAGAGACTGCCAGGAGATTTGTTTTCTTATTCTAGAGGAGAACTGTTGGTGCAGAGATAAAGAGCTTGCATTGTCTCTTCTAGAATATATTAATATTGAAAGAATTGCTCTCAAATGCAATGATGCCAGTTGATCATCTCTCCAAAGGATGTAAATTTCCATTTCCTCAGTTTCTTACTTCAGGGTAAACAAGGTCACTTCCATGTTATACGCATCATTGGACAGAGAGATTGGCTTTGTAGACATGCTAATTTCAATCTGGAAGAAGAAATAGATAATTGAGTATTTGAATGTCCAGTTATGCCTGCCTCCATCCCTTCCTTCTTTGTATTTTTAAGATAAGGTTACACTATGTAGATCAGGCAAGCCTGGAACTGCTATAGCTGGGCCCTAACATCTTCCTTAGAGGAGTGGAAGAAATTACAGCAGACTCGTTTATTTAGCAATGGGGAGAAAGTTATATACCCTCCTAGAACGCAGATATTTTGATCTGTTGACGTCACATGGTTCCCCCTCAATGGCTAGGCATCACCAAGACCTCTGACAGTGCTTGTTGCTAGACCCTCAGGCAGCATAGTGTGATTGTCCCTCATTGATTAGGCACAATCAGGATCTCTGACAGCACCAGGGAGACTCCATGTTGGCTTTTTGGTGTGGTAAGCCTTAACTTTCTACATATCCACCTTTTTTTTAATTTATTACTTGGGTACTCTGTGGGAGCCAGAGTTCTTTCTTCAGGCCTTGTTGACCCTGCCTCAGGAGGGCTCAGCAATTGAACTGTGCTTGTCTTACATTGGAATGCCAAGCAAGCTCTTACCCATCATTGACTAATAACCTTTGATGAGCATTCATTTCTGGAGAGTTGCCAGGGTGGGGGGACAAAGTAGTAGCTTTTTAAATTTCAGATAACCAGGCGTGCATAACCTCCTGGGGATGATTGAGAGAAGGATTCTTAAGAGCTCCTAACACGCAAGAGTCTCCTTAGTTAATGCCCAGTGCTGTTGAATCTGCTGAAGGAGATATTTAAAGAGAATAAGAATTAACAATATCACCGTGTCAATTAATACATATGTGAGCATTTAGGAGGGATAAAATAATAGACTTTTTATATTATGTTGAACTTTTTCAAAAAATGAAGAGCCAAAGGCCATAACCTCTGCCCATAATAAATCAGTTTGTTAGAGGCGGCAATGAGAGCAAATAAAGGAAGTAGATACATTACCCATCCTGGGTTTTTCCCTCTTTGGTGGAAGCAGGCTGATAGGTGTACATCTCTTACCAGTACCTGTTGAAATAAGAGCGGCGGGGCTGCGTCCCCAACACCCCGGCCGCTTGACTAGCTCATGCCCGAAATAACAACACACAAACTGTATTCATTTAAGAACTGCTTGGCCCATGAACTCTAACCCTTACAGGATAATTCTCGCACCTGGACTAGCCCATTTCTAATGATGTGTGTAAGCACCCCAAGGTGCGCTTACCGGGAAGATTCTAGCCTATGTCCATCCTGGGTTGGAGTTGCCCGGGAGAGCTGAGCATGGCGTTTCTGCTCCAGAGAGCAGAGCTGTCGGGTCTGTCCAGGAGCAGAGCAGAGTCTGACCTCACTTCCTCTTCCGCCCAGAATTCTATTCTCTTTATTCCTCCCACCAATGCTTTAACCTATGAGGCCAAGCAGTGTGTTTATTATAATTAACCAATTACCTTCCTCCATCATTTCCCCCTTTTCTGTTTAAACAATAAAAGGAAGGCTTTAACTTAACATAGCAAAATTACATATAACAAAATTAAGTAAAAATTACAATAATCTATTTCATAACTAAGGAAAACTATAACTATAGCTAACTATTCTTAACTCCATCAAAGAATCCAGAAAGATACAATATTACCTAAGCAAACAAGAAATCCAATTACCTTCCTCCATCAAGTACCTATATTGGTGTTGTGGCAGTCTGAGGAAAAATGCAAGCATACCCTCTCCCATAGGTTAGTGAGGGGTGGGGGGACTGACAGCTGCCATTGGAGGGAAATATGATTGCTCCATCTCACCAGAGGCAGGGTGAGATCTTTGGCAGAGATTTCCAGTACTTGTAAGCTGGGCTGAGCCCCTTGTCATCAAAACTGGGAAAGTTCATATGGGAAAGGACCTCTGTTAAGGCCAGGTGAGGATCTTTCCTAGCCTCTGGCTAGATAGTCCTGGCCAGCAACTCCTTAAGAGCTCTGCTGGTCCTTTCCACAATGGCTTTGTGGCTCTCCACATTGCAGATTACAGGGGATGCAGTAGTATGGGAAATCTGCCAGGACCCCAGAAAATTATTGAATTCTTGAGAGGCATAGGCAGGGCCATTATAGTCTTAAGTGCCCAAGGTACACTCATAACTACCATGGCTGACTTAAGGGCCTTGATAGCATTGACAGCTTTGTCCCCAGAAAGGGCGAGGGCATAAACAAAGAAAGGACAGGTAGCTATTATCAAATGCACCCATATTTAAGATTGCAAAAGGGAGCACAGTGCATATATGCTGGACACAATTGTAGTGGTGTCTGAGGAGCTACATGGCAAGGGGTTAAATTATTCTCACTTTTAGGTGTGGTTGTAAAGATGAACTTAAACATGGGAGAAGCACAAGCTAAGCCAGGGGTGGCAAAGGAGGAAGAGTTGGCAGGTGGATTCCGCATCCTGAACAGCATGCCAGACTTCTGGGTCGGGGAGAAATCTGTGGCTGGGGTGCTGACAGGCTGCTCAGCCTGAAGGGCTCCAGGAATTTGGTGTCAGTGAGTGGTGTTGCAGATGAAGAAGAGTCTGTCCCAGGAAGACAGCTGTAGGTTTGGAGTCTGAGGAGATGCTGGCTAACACCAACAATATATCAGCAATTATCACATCACCAGCCAAAATCACATCCCTCCAGATTTCCACTGGATCAGCCCCTTTGCTGATCTTCTCAAAACCCTCCTTGGCAATAGAACATGCCAGAACAGTAGCAGCGGTAGTGCCATCTCCGGCCTCTTCATTTGTGTTGTTGGCGACATCTCGAACAAGTTTAGCTCCAATGTTTCTATATTTATCCTTTAAGTCAATTGACTTTGCAACAGTTACCCTATCTTTTGTTATTTTGGGACTTCCCCAACTCCGACCAGTAATCACTGTTCTTCCATTTGGCCCCATTGGTGGGTCAGGCTTGCCCAGGTAGCTGGCCAAGGGGGGTCCAGGCCTCTAAGCAGTCTGCGGGGCTCACAAAGGTTGTAGTTGATTGCTAACTTGGTCAGCTGTGTGGCAAAGCAGCGAGCATGGGCGAAAGGTCGTGGTGAGAGTCATGCATGAATGATGACAGGCCCTTAGGCCCAGAGTTTGCAACTGAGGCCTCACCAGGCCACACTCGGGCCCCACAGCAACCAGACCAATACAGGGGCCATGAGCATGAGGCTGAGCAGTGCTAACTCCGCAGCAGCTGCAGGCTTGGCCCGGACCTCCTATACACGCAATGGGTCCACCATTGCTCAGCTCTGCCAGCCAGCCGCTCCAAGAGTACCATGACGTAGGCGTAGCTTCCCATAGCAGGAAACTGGAAGCATAGCACATGCAGTCTTAACTGTGGCCGCACTCTGCAGCGGGCCCCTTGAGGCCTGAACTGTCTGTCTCTCCTTCATCGGTCATAGAGAGATCCGACATGGAAGGGGTGGAGGTGAAGGTTAGGTTACCCATTGTGTAGATGGAGACAATAGCCAATAGGGTGGGAGATTGTGTAACAGAAAAAGTGTGTCTTCTTAACCGGGCAAGTAGATAATCCTGACAGACAACACAAAAGAAGGATGGGGTTCCAAGGCTTACCTGCCAAAGGGACTGAGAACGCACATGGAAGGATCTTCGCATCAAAATGGACCATTTTAGGGTGCTGTCCTGCACCACAAGTGAGGATAGGAAGACAACTAGAACCTGTTCCAGGCAAAATCCAAAAATTTACTACCGTAACAAAAAAAAAAAAAAAAAAAAGAGAGAGAGAGAGACTCAAAATCTATGACAGATGTCCCTCTTATGGGTGCCAGATGTTGCTGGGCCCTAACTTCTTCCTCAGGAGAGGGGGTGAGAAGGAGCTACATCAATAACATAGACACCAGGAGTCTAGTGAAAGGAATACGGCAGACTAGTTTGGAGAGAAACTTCTAAACCCTCCCAGCACGGAGCCGTTCTGATCCATTGACATCACATGGCTGCCCTCATTGGCTAGGCTTCTGACAATGCCAGGCAGACTCCTTTGTCTCCTTTTGGCTTGGTAGGCTTTAATTTCTTACACCTGCCTACCTTTGCCTCTCTAATGCTGGGATTAAAGAAGTGAGCCACTACACCTAACTAGATCTCCCCATATTTACCAATCCAATAAACCACTCCTCTAGTTTATTGATTAACTTGTTAATTTGCCTGGATTAATGGGTTCCCAGAAAGCATAATTTCTAGGTGTGTCTGTGAGAGCATTTTTGGAAGATATTAGCATTTGAATCGCAGACTGAGTAAAATGTCTCCCTTACTTATATGTGTGGGTCCTAGAGTCCTTGGGGGACTCAACTGCCTCATTTAGCTGAAGTATTTTTTCCCATGTTCTCAAATAGAAGTCCCTGCATCACAGGCTTCTTTGGCTTTCTGAACTTCAGACACGGACTGAATTATGTCATGAGATTTTCTGAGTCTCCAGGGTTCACACGTCATCAGTGGGAGTTTTTGGCCTTCTTAACTAGATGAATCAAACCCCATAATAAATCTCATTTGAAATTCGAATTTATCCTGTTGATTATATTCTTTTGGAGAAGCCTGAGTTAGACTATCAAAGGATGTGAATTAAGAAGAAGGCCTTGGAATAACACACCTTCTTCCTCATAATCCAGCAGACATCTTCTGCCTGTTGGTCTTTGTTTTTCCCTAGGGCTGTTCTTAGCCATATTGATATTGCTTGTGCTAGTACCTTTGTCTTATTCTGAATATAGAACATATTGAAGTTCTCCTCTTGGCCTCCCTCAATCTTGCAGTTGTTTTCTTTTTCTTTTTTTCCATCTCAATTGTTTTCCTCTGTTCTGGTAACTCCATCCGCTCTATTATACAGTCCATTAACTTTCTGTCCTGCAATAACCCATGCATAAAATTTTTATCACAGTAGCAGGTGTTGTCTTGAAGTTATTTAGAGATGGGGCAAAGTATCAGCTATCAACAGTAACAGTGGTGATTAGCTTCACCATATGAGTTTTAGGCAGATACACAAGTATTCAGATTATTGGACTATATTGTCTTCTGGTTTTATAAAACAAGTGGTATTATCCTGTTTACAGCCGAAGAGACAAACATGGGAAGAAGTGATAAATGTTCCTAGTTCATAAAGAGGAGTACTGTTCTTTGCTTCCAACCTTTCTAGAACTCTATCATCTTCAACCTTTATTTTTCCAGGTGGTTATTGTTTATTCATGATTATAAGCATTATTCACAGTTTACTTTCTTGCCCTCTAAGTACCTGCTGCCCAATCGCCCAATCTAAGATGTGATTTTGACAGCCACAGTCAGTTCTCTTTGGGCAATTACACTCACAGGTGTTTTCCTCCTGTACATATTTTCTTGTACCTGCCAAAAAATACTCTCTAATTCCAGAGATTGTAACTCCCATCCTCTATCCTCAAATCATAATATGGTAACCTGCATAGAGAAAGTGCTTACTGCATGTTTATTAGCCAAATAAATATAAGAAATGGACCAGAATTAAAATCAGAAATTAATCCTTTTAAAAGGGACTTGTGTTAGATTATGTAAAAAGTTGTTGGCCAATCAATGCTAAAATAAATTCAGTTTAGGGTAGTACAAACAAGGGCTTTAAAATACACCAATCTCAGTTTAAATTTTATACTGATAAACTCTATCAAAGTAAATTGTTAAACTTTCTGAATTGAGCTTTGTTATCTTTAAAGTCGGATTACTAGAGACAACTCTGAGAGTTGTCCTACAATAAAGAAAATGTTAGTATTTGTAGAAAATCCAACCCATTTGACTTGTGGGAAGTGATTCAACTTTCATTATTGCGTCTTCTATCCTAATCACTTTTATATGTTCTCCAAAGATACTTGAAGAAAATGTGTGTACTATCCAGAGAGATTTCCACCAAAACTCTGAATTTTTTGGTATAACACTTCAGCTCAATGAACCATTCATTGCACTAATGGAACAATATATATTGCACAATCTGTATCCTATATTTGGTTTTAATTTTTAAAAAATATATCATAATAAGAACAAATATTGCCCCAAATTACTCCTGATTGTCGTTCAGAATAGACTATTGTTGCGCTTTTTGGGAAAGAAATTGTTTGCTGAATAACATAACTGCCTTTTCTACTTTTCTTCAAGCATTATAAAAATAAATACTTTAAGAAGAATGGCAATAACAATAGACACACTAATGTAGAAGAGGAAATCCCACACACCTTACCCTGAGAAAAAGATCTACAGGCTACTAAAGACAGCTGACAGAGGGAGAAATAGTTTCTCCAATAGAGATGAGTCATTCAATTGATGATCAAATATAAAATGGTCATCTCTGAATTTGTATACACACAAGCAACAAAAGGAAACTCAATAGATTTTATATATATATATATATATATATGGGAGAAAAGAGAAGGGGAAGTTTTTAATTATTTAATTATATTTTACTTAAATTGAAAAAATGGAATAGAGGGCAGTGATGATGCTAAACCTAGTTGACATAGAATAATTCCTAATTATTTTATATTCAATGACAAGAAGAAAAGCATTGACCTCAGAAATTAGTCAGTAATGAGTCTCTAAAAGTAATAATTGATGCTCTCGTCCCTGTCTCTACCTAAATGCTGCATTGACTGATGTTACTCTTGAATTAGGGGTTTGCATTTTGCTTCAATGGATTTTCTCACAATGAAACTGGCATTTCAAATGCTTTCCCAACACTTTACTGCTTAAGACCATCCAGGACTTTGATTTTACCTCTGAAGGACAGGCATCTTACCACATTGTGTCATTTCAGTGGCAGACAGTTCCAGCCACGTCAGTGACATGATGCATTTATTTTTCATATAAACACTGTTGATGCTAGTCTTAAGCAGACATACTCTTATACAACTATTTTTTGCAGCTGTGAGGCCTCTGGTTACACAGGCAGTAGAACCCCCCCCCCACACACACACACTCACATGAATGAAAAGGAAAATGTCTTTTTCTATTTTCATATGTTAAATCATTATTTCTTTTCCTAAGGATCTTTTTCAGTGCCACATAAATTTTCTTTGGGGTCTCTGTTCTTAATTGACTGATTTGTGAATTATTACACTCTATAAAAATCAGCAGCATAAATTTTAAAGCTGCCATAAGATTTTATGACTTTTAGAACAAGGCACATTTTGGGTTTTATTTCTTTCCAAATAATTTGAAAATACCTTTTTTTTCTACCTTTGGAAATAAAGTCTCAAATAATTTTTTCAAATTTTATAAAAAATACTATTTGAGTATTTTTTCAAAACTATCTAAAATACATCAAATTGGGGGTGAATAAAATTGTTTTACTTGTTTATTACAGTTAGCTAAATCTCTACATTTTAAGTCTCCTCAATGTTTTAAAAGTTGAATAATTTCCTTTATACAGATGAAATATATATTTTATTAGATGAATTCTTCAATACATTTAAGTGTTTTATTTAATTATTCTTTTCTTAGTTTTAGTCCTATTTTTATTTATTGAAAAAATTAAACATACCAGTTACTACATTAAAATATGTATGTCTTGAAAATCATCTAAACTTTCATTTTTTAAAAAACTTTATTCTGTATATGTATGGGATTTATAGAAATTATTCTTTGTCACTTATCCTCTCTTATATTCCTTCTACACCATCAGCAAACTCCTCATACCTAAAATCCCTTTTACAAGTTTACTAGGATATTAATGCATACAGCTATGAACACGTGATTTTTGACAAAGAAACTAAAATTATACAATGGGAAAAAAAGAAAGCATATTCCACAAATGGTGCTGGCATAACTGGATATCATTACATAGAATAATGAAAATGGATCTTGATAGAAGAGAAAATGCAAAGTAGCCTTCAAAGCACGGGCACAGGAGACCACTTCCTAAACATAACCCCAGAAGCACAGACACTGAGAACAACAATAAATAAATGGAATCTCCTGAAACTGAGAAGCTTCTATAAAGCAAAGAACACAGTCAATAAGACAAAAAGGCAACCTACTGAATGGGAAAAGATCTTCACTGACCTCACATTAAGCAAAGGACTG
>NW_026067966.1:547695-555502 GCF_014885135.2 Alexandromys fortis
TTAAAAAAAAGAAAATACGGCATATCTATACATTGGAGTACTACTCAGTGGAAAAAAAACACTTGAAATTTGCATGCAAATAAATAAAACTAGAAAAAGAAACATACTAAATGAGGTAACCCAGATACAGAAAGATGAACATGGTATGTACTCACCTATAAAGCAAAGGCTATGGAGCCTATAGGTCATGATCTTGGAGAAGCTAAGTAACAAGGTAAACCCTAAGAAAAACATACATAGATCCACCTGGAAAGGGGAGATAGACAAGATCGCCTAACAAAATTGGGAGCATGAAGGTCAGGAGAGAAGAGAGGGTAGGAAGGGGAGGAGAACTTGAGGGAACAGGATAGTTGAGATTGGAGGAAGGACAGGGATGAGAACAAAGAAAGATATATCTTGATTGAGGGAGTCATTACTGGACTAGCAATAAATCTGTCACTAGAGAAATTCCCAGGAATCCACAAGGATGACCTCACCAAAGACCCTAAGCAGTAGAGAGGGTGCCTGAACTGGCCTTTCCCTGTAGTCATATTGATGAATATCTTAAATCTCACCATAGAACCTTCATTGAACCACAGATGGAAACAGAGGCAGAGACCTACAGTAGAACACGGACTGAGCTCCCAAAGTCCAGTTGAAGAATGGGAGGAGTGAGAATATGAACAAAGAGGTCAAGACCATGATGTGGGACACCCGCTGAAATAGTTTGCCTAAGCTAATGGGAGGTCACCAACTCAAACCGGAAAAGGAAGGAACCAGCAAAGGTCCAAACTAGACCCTCTTTATATGGGTGACAGTTGTATGGCTGGGGCAGACTGCAGGGCCACTGGCAGTGACTCCAGGACTTATCACTACTGCTTGTACTGGCTTTTAGGAAACTGATTCTTTTTGGTTGGTTTCTTGCTTAACCTAGATATAGTATTGAGGACCTTCCCCAAAGCAAAGTGACTTACCTTCTCTGAGAAATGAATGGGGGTGGGGGCAGGGATGGGAGGATGGAATGGGAGAAGGGGAAGGAGAGGGAACTGGGATTGGTATGTAAAATGAGATAGGGTAGTTTGTTTTCTTTTTTAAAAAAAGAAAAATAAAATTAATTTTTAAAAAAGTTAGTGAACCAAGTACCCAGAAAGAGCTAACAACTTCAACCTTTGCAGTAGCTGATTGTAAACCGCCTTGGTGGGTTACTCAGTCTAGGGGTGTAACCCGCCTGGCAGGGTCAGTAATTCCAGGGTCCCGGAGAGGCGCTATCTGGAAGATATGGGTGGGAAAAGAGGAAGGAGGCCAAGCAGGGTTCTTGTCAAAGCCTCCGTTTATTAGAGTATGGTTACAGCTTATATAGGATGAGGAATTTGGGGGGGGGAGGGGCAGGAGCATGGTCTCTTGCGCGTGGTCCACGTTGGTCACGTAGGCCAGGAGGTTATGATAGGTCAGGTCAAGATTCCTCGGCCAGGAGTACACAAGTTGACACACTCAGTTCTCTAGATAATTGGAGTGTGGGGCGGGTTCTGCTAACAGATAGCTCTCTATTAACAGATAATTGGGTGTGGGGTAGGCTCTGTCAATAGAACAATTCTCAATACAATTGGGAAGTGGGGTTCTCTGCAAATTCCTTAGGACAATGGTTCCTGCAGTAATTTTGAGGGGAGACGGCTCCTGACAGCTGATTATAACTGAAGATTAGAAAGTTTAGGGTGTTTCAAGTCGAGAGCCAAATTATCTCTGGCCATCTTTATACCTCTTCTTTCCTGTAACCTGACCTAACAACTTTATGGCCGTCAAATAAATAATTTGGAATGTACAAACACTGGTTTTCCAAGCAATGGACTACAAAGCCAAGAATATTGCCAGACAACATCTGAGGTCTCTTATAGAGCTTCTCTTATTTGCTTCAACTTACCTACTTAATGTTTCCATCAATGTGCTTGAAAGCTTCCTTGGATTTAAGACTTTCTTTCTCTCTTCCTAGAAACCTTCATCAAACTGATACCACATGTAAGTTGTGTTCCTGGGCATGGACAACCATATTTGGCACCAGAATGAGCTGTCTCTGATTCTTTTTGAAGTGAGAGTTGTGTTTATGCAAACCTGTTGCTTCAGTATTTTATCCACATATATAAGGAGGTGACTTTATTCACATGTATAGTGAATGATCAACAAACAATATTCATGACATGTAAAATGAATAGGCTTTCTTTAATGATATTACCAACATGAGCCTGTGTGTGAGTGGAAAATTGGTGTGTTTTATCCAAATAATATTTTTTATTGTAATCATTATCCTCTTGATCATGATCATTCAGTTCTTCTCAACTCTGACCACTAAATACTAAATTGTATTCTCTGGGCTGATTCTTTTAGCTTCTAAATAGTTTGAGATTAATTCATGACCAGAGTGTATTTCACTGTATGTAATGTTTTTAAGACATCATAGAGCTTTGTTATCATTTCCACTTTACATTCAGGATTGAGGTGAAAAACTCAATATTACAATGCACTTAAATTTATCACAATAGTTTGTGCTGTTTGCTGCAATACAAACTAGCTAATACATTTATTAAACAGCTCATTTGTGCTTCACAAAGTACACTTTCATAGTTTGTTTCTCAATATATTAGAAATAATGAAAGCACCATAAATTTTATTTTGAAACTATGATGAATGCCGTAAATTCAGCAAAGGATCTTGCTTTATCTGGGAGGCCAGCAATGATCCTTGCCTACAAGTGTAGGTGAGACAAATGCTAAATTCCATGTATATCTGTAGTATAATCACCACAAAACTTCTATACTTGCAAATAAAACTAGAACCACCTCATTCATTAACATGAAGTTACGTCTGTCTCTCCAGTATTTCAAGGAATTGTCTCCAGAGCAATAGCAGCAGCAGTCACATGAGATACTAGATGCTGCTAAAAATGAACTCTCTGGTCCCATCAGACTTACTTAAGCCGAAACTTCGGAAGCTTCTTCTCTAACCTCAGTTTAGGTTTGAATCTCTACTCCAAGTGGTTTTGACATCCTATATGATCCAACCATTCCTCTACTCAATAACTAAATCATTTTCATTATGAACATAATTCCTATCTTGTTCATCACCAACATGGTCACACCTTTCTTCCAGTCATTAGGTTAAGTCCTGACTAATTTAACTCAGTCTTGTGTATTTACCTTTGCCAGTGATTGGTCTGGGAGAGAGCTATTTTACCATCCTTTACCACCTACTCATTTCTTTCTGCATTAATCTAGATTTCTGATCCCTAGAATTGCAGCTTGGAAACTCCAGTTCAGAAGGGAAGTTGAGAGAAATGCAGAAATATCGGCTTGTTTGGTGCATAGACTAGAACCCCTGGATAAGTTATTACATCTAGTGGTTTATACCACAGCTAGCCAGGTGTGAAAGCTTGGCATTTTAACAGACACCACACCAGGTAGACTGATTTAGAAAGGAATTACCAGGTTAGATCACTTAAGCTCATAAGTATTATGAGGAATGCAACCATCAAGATGTGAAGATTAACTTTAATATCCAATTCCCACACTTTTGCTGTTATGCCTCAGATACAAATAGTGGCAGCTAAGACAAAGCAGACGGTAAATTTGTGATGGTGTTAAGGGACTGGAGAAGAGCCAGGCCATTCTTGTGAGTGACTATACAATTCTCTGCTGAGCTGAATGGGTTGACAGAAGCCTTTGAACAAGGGAACAAATGAACCGACATATAGAGGAGCAGGTAATTTGTAAGTGCTAGTGAAGAATTGGGGTTTCAAAAGAAAATGGATAGTAATGGAAGATTTTTAAACAGGAAGTAACATATACGATATGGGGAAAACATCACCATAGTGTTGAGGGATTGGAAAAGATAAACGTTAGTGTCTTAATTTATACTAACTAAATAGAATTTTAGAGAGCCTCTAACACCATCTGTTCAGGGCTTGGCTAGGGAGACTCAGGAGAACCTGTGTTGAGGCATATTTATAAAGTTTATCACATCAGCATTGCAAATACACACAGCTGGACAAACAGGAGGAACCCAGAGAGGAGTCTGAACCAGGCATATGGCTTCTCTATTCTTCCTTCCTGGGTATGGTCACATAGATCACATTCTCTCAAAGTACGAAAAATACTGCATATTCCATGAGCTGTCTTCTCCATAGAAGATTATCAGAGGGAAGCCACATAGATATTCTCCACTTAGCAACTAGCAAAATGCTAGTTCCCATCATAAAATCATTGCATGGAGAATTCTTTGTGCACAGCTTCCCCTCTGCAATGTATTTGAGAAAAAACAGATTGCCCCATGAGTAAAAATTACCATGATGAGCATTTCTGGGAGGCTGCACACAGGTAGGGAAAGCAGATAAGACACAGGGGCATAAGGGAACTACAGTTGCCAAGCACTGTGGTGATCTGTCGCTGTTTTTATATGTTACTCTCCTGAGGCCATCACATTGAGTCTAAAATATAACTGCCCCTTTGTGCTGCTTTCAATCTTGGTCAGAAAAGGACTTAAAGTGCGTTGTGATTGCTTAAAGTATTAAGAGTAAACAACTATGACTTCCTCACTATAGAGTAGATATCAATAGCACCCCTGTCACCCCAAAAAGACTCAGGGAACAACAAGGAATAAGAAGGAGGCAGAGAGGTCAAGAACTTTAGCATGGGAAGGTGCTGTGGAGTGCTATACTCTGGACAGGGCATGGCTGCTGCACACTGGAACCCACAGCGGATATGGTTTCCCAAACAAGATCAAGTCAGCTAAACATTTCAGCATCCATGAACTATGGGATTACCAAAGTCCTGCTCCTAGCTAAGGAGCCACTAGCAGTTGATGGCTGCTGGGTAAGGAGAGTCGTTCTTTGGTCAATGACAGGTAGAGGGCCTGCATCCCAGTGAATGTTCCCATACTCATGTGCCCATTGTTAGCATTCACTTGACTCAGTGAACAAAACAAAACAAGAAAGAACTATTGCTATGCTTTTTTTTTTTTTGTTGTTTTTTTGTTTTTCGAGACAGGGTTTCTCTGTGGCTTTGGAGCCTGTCCTGGAACTAGCTCGGTAGACCAGGCTGGTCTCGAACTCACAGAGATCTGCCTGGCTCTGCCTCCCAAGTGCTGGGATTAAAGGCGTGCGCCACCGTCACCCGGCAATGCTATCTTTTGCCACTGATGAAAACTACACCCCAAAACAGTAAAGTAGAAAGCTTAGGTAACATGGCTTTTTGTGGCAAAACCACCAGCAGCAAGTCACAGAATATTCTGGTCTACTGCTTAATCTTTTGTTCACTCTGGTGGTTGAGTACAGACATATACTTTTATTTAATAAAAATGACCATGAGGGGCTGGAGTAATGCTCAGTGATAGAAGTGTGTACTACTCTTGCAAAGGATCCATGTTGGTTCTTAGCATCAGGGCCAGGTGGTTCACAACTGCCTGTAACTCTAGCTCCAAGGGATCTGATAATTTCCTCTAGCACTCCTGGGCACCTGCTCCTGTGCACATATCTGCAATACAAGTCTAGTTACAAATAAAGTAAAATCTAATAACTACAAATATAAGGTGAAAATCAAAAAGATGCTTCAGAATATTAGGGGAAATGGGAAATTAGGAGTCTCAGTCCAGGCATTACGACTTTGGGCTCATGCCAGGTACAGACATTCTTTCAGTACAGTCTATGCTGCTTCACTTTTCTCTCCTTTATTGCACAGTTATTCACGAGATATTTATCCTCAAGACTGCTCATAGCTCTATCCCTGTTTTATGACCATTTTACAATTACCTGGAGTACACTTGACAACGCTGTAGGAAAAATACTGCTTCCTTTTCAGTTCATTCAAAACTAAGTCCATTCAAAACAATGGATCTTTCTACATTCTGGCATCTCAGATTTTCAATTGAATTGATTTTCTTTGAACTCAAACTACTCAGTGTTTTCTGTGATAGTCAAATATGTCCATTAAAGTATATCCAACTATGGATGCCAGAAGATTGAGGCAACAGGGGGCTGTAAAGAACCTAATACAACTATCAAGGATGTTAGTCCTTTGATAAGCAATGTAACCACTTGAGTCCTGGTTAAAAATAGGCTGGAAATAAAAGATAAAGAATCTGAGCTCCCGAATAACAATGATCAAGTACGAAAGAAATGTGGGGCTGGTTCATGCTTTGATTCCTATTGCCTTGGGCCCTTGCAGAGCCTGTGTATTTTCCTGAGTACTCTGTTTGAGTAGACCCGATGCTTTGGGAGGACGGGGGTCATGTGAAGCCTTGATATGGACAAAATCAAGCACGGAAAGGTATTTTATCTCAACACTACACCCCTCTTTGAGAAGGAGAGATTTCCAGAATGGAATGAGATGAACCACTGTGTGTTGGTAGTGAAGTAAGAGCTTATGGATCATTGGGGAAGCAGGTGGTGATGCTTATAACTGACCTGTGACATTCTTCAGGCAGTGCACAGGCTAGGAACACACTCAGAGGGAGAATATGGGCTTGATTTATAAGTTTGACAGTCACTTTACACTAAGCACGTCTATGGAAATTTAGCCTAATTCTATCCCCAGATAGATAAATCATTTCAAATTTGCATAGAGATTCCCCAAAACATAGCAAGATTTCCACTTTGTATTAGGGGAACTCAAGAGTATTGTGCACTGTGATGGTTTCAGTTAACAACACAATAGCTAAAGAAACATTTTCAGAATTTGCCTCTTAAAATTGCTTTTGGCAGAAATAGAGATTCAAACCAGTCTTAGAATATCAGATATCAGTTTCATTGAATTTTTAAAATAATTTTCTTTTTAGTCCTGGTTAACAGAAACTTTCATTAAAGACTGTCTTGGTGTCATGACTGGTCTTCTGAATGGAAACATGCTGTGTGGCTCCCACAGGCTCAGTCCTGTTTTATGTTCTGTCTGAAATATCTGAAGCTTCTTTACACTTTGAAGCCCCGAGGGAAGGGATACTCATTGTGTTTCAAGAATATCGCTGACTTTGAAAATTGTTTACAGAGACGTGTCAAAATCTGATAGAACCATATGCATATCATGAGTAAAGATTCTCCTTGAAACACTCTTGTACCCTACTATTTATCAAGTTACAAAAATATAAGACAAATATCACAGCTGTTATTTGCAGCGCAAATTTTCTTGGGTAAATTGGTTAGCATGTCAATAGCAATGAATTTTTATTGCTTTTATTTGTTAATGTTTATTATTTATTGTTGTTTATTTTACTAATACAGCATCTCATCTTTCCCTGGATGTGCTTGAACTTATGACCTGTGTATCTTCTAAGGCTGGCCCGATCCTGTACCAGTCCTTTTTCTTCTGTTTTACAAGTACCAGGACCACAGGCAACCCCACCAGATCTTCCCCATTCTTTATTTTCTTGTGTATGTGTGTGGTGTGTGCTACCATACCAACTACCCTTGATCTCAGTTTTCCATGGTCACCATATCCAGGTAACCACTGATGTTTTTAATCATTTAAGAATACTTGATTTCTCTAGAATTTTATACAACTAAATGTTATCTTTCTTTCACTATTATAAATACTTAAGAAAAATCAAGATAAAAGAATAATTATAAATTAAATTAAAAATACACCTCAAGAGACTCCACTCCTCTTAGCAATGTCCCAAATTCTAAAGGATATATCACTTCCCAGTTGTACCACAGACTGGGTACCAAGTCTCAGCATATGGTCTTTGGGAGGCCATAACAAATGGCATCACACTGTGTGAGCTCTTCCTGGATTGGCTTTTTTTTATTGAAAAAAAAAATTCTTGCCTCCTCCCAGCCTCCCATTTCCCT
>NW_026067966.1:558304-668894 GCF_014885135.2 Alexandromys fortis
CGACGCAAAAATCCTCAACAAAATACTGGCAAACCGAATCCAACAGCACATTAGAAAAATTATCCAATATGATCAAGTAGGCTTTATCCCAGAGATGCAGGGCTGGTTCAACATATGAAAATCTATCAATGTAATCTATCATATAAATAAACTGAAAGAAAAAAAACATATGATCATTTCATTAGATGCTGAAAAAGCTTTTGACAAAATTCAACATCCCTTTATGATTAAAGTCTTGGAGAGATTAGGGATACAAGGGTCATACCTAAATATAATAAAAGCTATTTACATAAGCGACCCCAAAAACTCCACCAAAGAACTCCTACAGCTGGATTGGCTTTTGTTGAATGCAGTCATTTTGATATGAGGTTGTGTTACCACCAGATAAGTAGCTCTTCCATTGCTTGCTCTGTTTCCTTCCTCAGTGTGGGAATGCCACAGTCCCTTTACCTGCCAACCTATTTATGAGCATCTGAGCTTTCCCCAAAAGTTGTTTTCTATGCAAAAGCAGTTGTAAATATTTGTGCATAAGTCATCGCAGAGGCATGTGTTCAATTCTTATGCAGAAATAACCCCAGAGGAATGATAGACTGCATCGTGTTTAAAATTACAAGAAACTGCCAGATCGTGTTCAAAAGTCCTATCCAGACCAAGATGGCAAACAAAATAAGAGGCTTTCCCAATGTGAAAGGTGCATCCCATTTTATAACCATAATATTTCAATTAATTAATTAATTAATTAAAATATTTTAGACATTATAAAAATATTGCAAATAAAACAAATCAACAAAATCAAACAGATCCAAAGACAATAAAACTCAATAAACTTCTATAACGTTACTGTAAACATTAACAATGGAAGCGGCAGTGCTTCACTCTGGATTTCCTATTTTTCACTGTCAAGTATGTTTTAATGCAGAAACTAACACTGAAAATCCATGACTGAGTTAGAAACAGACAGTTAGTTTTATAGCCTCTTTATTTTTATTTACTTATTGATTTTGATTGATTTTTATTGAGCTCTATATTTCTCTTCTCTCTTTCCTACCTCTCCCCTCCTCTTCAACCCTCTCCCAAGGCTCTCATACTCCCTATTTATTCAGGAGGTCTTGTCTTTTTCTACTTCCCATGTAGATTAGATCTATGCATGTCTCTCTTAGGGTCCTCATTTTTGTCTCGGTTCTCTGGGACTGTGATTTGTGAGCTGGTTTTCTTTGCTTTATCTTTAAAAACCACTTATGAGTGAGTACATGTGATAATTGTCTTTATGGGTCTGGGTTACTACCTCACTCAAAGTGATGTTTTCTAGCTCCATCAATTTGCCTGCAAAATTCAAGATGTCATTTTTTTTTCTGTTCTGTATTACTCTATTGTGTAAATGTACCACATTTTCCTTATCCATTCTCCAGTAGAGGGGCATTTAGATTGTTTCCAGGTTCTTTCTTAACTTGTATTCGCTTCCTGCATTCAATCTTTCCTCGTCTCCTAACACTTAGTCTTTGTTATTCTCTTTTCAACATGTTTTACTACATCCATGTGCACACATGTTGACCTAAATACATATATTATTAGCTAGCTTCCACACATGAAGAAGAACATGGCCTTCTTGCCTATTTTTTAATGACTATACTATGCTGTCTTTCCTATATTATAGCTCTGTAATATAGTTTGAGGTTGGGTGCTATACTGCCTCTAGAAGGGTTCTTAGTCCTTAAAATTGTTTTTGCTATTTGTGGTCTTTTGTGGTTCCAAGTGAATTCTTGTATTATTTTTTCTAAATGTGGTAATTATGCCATTGGACTTTTGCCAAGTTTTGTATTGAATCTATAATTAATTTTGGTAGTATAGCCTGTTCACAATATTGATTCAACACACCCAGAAGCATAGAGTGTCTCTAGTATCTTATGTGATTTTCTTTTTCAGTATCTTCCAATTTTCATTGCAAAGACCTTTCATTTCTTGGATAGATACATTCCCAAATATTTAGTTTGATGAAGTTATTTTAAGTTGAATTACTTTTTTAATCTTTTCTTAGAGAGTACACTTTGGGTATAACCTAAGTCTAGAGTTTTTCTTTAGATTGATTACTGTAAATGTTTATTAGGTCCAATTGTTTTCTAGTAGACTTTATTGGGTCCTTAAGTAAACAATCAGATCACATACAAAGAGGTATAGTTTGACTTCTTCCTTTTCTATTTTTATCTATCCCCTTTGTGTATTTTTTTCTAAGTGCTGTAACTGAGGTTTTGAGTCCTATATTAAATAAGAAAGGGGAGATTAGACATTTTTGTCTCATTTCTGATTTTAGAGAGAATGGCTTTAGTTTCTTTCCTAGGAGTGGACCAGATTGATTGTATGGTGTTTAAATTTACAAGAAACTTTCAGATCATGTGGTGTAACATTTCTTAAAGGTCTTATCCAGACCAACAAAGCAAAGAAACAAAATGCCTTCCCTGGAGGAAAGGGTTGACACAGCACATAATTTTATATAGAGAGAAACAGATTTTACAAGCACTATTAGAAATATTAATTTTAGATTCAGTAAGGTTACAGTCTGTAAAACTAATATAAAGACTTCAGTCTGAATCCTTGAAGCTTGCATAAAAAGTTGTACAATGGTGGCATATGCTTTTATTCCCAGCTGTGGGGAAGTGGCAGCAAAAGGCATGTCTTGATAACTCCATGAGTTCCAGGTTCAGTGAAAGACCTTCTCTTGAAATAAAATGTGGAGAATAATAAAAGAAGATCATTACTTTGAAATCTGGCACCTGAGCATTTATGCAGGCATGTACGCACATAAATTCATGTGTACACACAAACAGAAAAAGAGTGATTACAGAGCTATGCTCAAAATACTTTATTATTTGTTCTATTGATTAATTTTATACACTGTGAAGGTGGTAGTGTACATGTGTGTATATGCACCTGTGAACATGGAAGCCAGAGTGTGATTTTAATTCAGGTCCTTTTGCTTGCCTTCAAGTGCTCTTATATCTAGAGCCATCTTTGATTCCCTCAAAACACTTTGTAGAAATAAAAATGGATTCTAGAAAATGGTTAAAGAACTCAAAACAGAGGGAACATATTAAAGGGGATGAGAATACTAATGACCCAAATTTGATCAGCATATTGCCCACATACATCAAATTACCATAGCATATCACATCAATGGGAAAACATGTCAATTAATAAAAGGATAATACCAAGTAAGTGAATAAAGTGCAAATCGAATATGAAGATGGAAAAGACAGATTTAGTCTCAGCATATTGTGTTACTCATTTTGTTACTGGAAGAATTTATCTGATATAAACAAGTTAAAGGAGCAAAAATCGTGACTGGAAGCTTGAGGGGTTTCAATTTATGACTTGTTGTTCTGTTGTTCTAAGGCTGCTGTCAAGGAAGAAGTACCATGGTGGACAGACATGGCAGAGGACATGCTGTTCATAGTAGTGAGGAAGTAGAGACAAAGAGAGAAGGGATCAGAGGCAAGGCATATGCTTCAAGAAAGTCCCGCACTGGCCATCATCCTCCAGCTAGGTACCACTCTCACCTAATTCTATTAAACAGCCTACCTTGGAAGGACCTCTGGCAATTCCATTTATGAGGAAACCTGAGGGTTAGAAGATGGAGTGATTCATGAGGGGCCATATTTCTAATATAAAAGCAAAAGAACTACTACCTCTGTGCTTTTTATTTCAGACTTGACCAGAAAATATGCCCAATGAGAAACTAAATTATGATGTATAATTAAGTCAGACTTTGTACACAGGTATTTTGGGGAGAAAAATTGCTCCCTCTCATATTGACTTGTTCAAACAAATAAAGAAAAGATTAGTGAATGCTCACCATTGCAATTATTTTAATCAATACTTTTGTCTTATCCCACATTTCATTTCTGCATTAAAGAGAAAGGAGCTTTCACATAAAGGTTTGGTTTATATAGTGTAGATGACTTTTTACTTCCACCATTGAAGACAAGGACACCTTGAAAAGCAAATCACATTTGGTAAAAAATGCTTGTTCAAGGTTGTAAATTGTGTTTTTCAAATCAGGATTTTATGTCATATAAACCTTTTACAAGTTACCTTTGGAAGTTCTCCTTTATTTATCTTTCTTCAAATAAATCCATGCATCTCGGAAGCTAATTTTTAAATTGGAGTCATGACTATCATATCTTCCTTTAAAACTTGGTTAAGTCAAAGTAACTTTGATAGGTTAATTTGAAATATAATGGAAAACTGGAATATTCTGTGAATCATATATTAAGAGTTAGGATTTGAGTCCAGATAATTCAATTCTAGAACCCATTAGTCTAACCATTATGCCCTATGAAGTCAGGTACTCATTTGTTTTACTTTGCAACCTCCAAAGATTATTTATTGAAAAGTTTTTCTTCCAAGCCAAAGTTGTAGGCATTTTATAGGCACTTCAACCCAAGATCACACAGTATTATTACGGTATGTAATTGAGACGTGATGAATATTTTCGAGAATGATTTTGCAAAGGATGATATTTTCATTACTGACTACCTTCATACTCTAAGATCCAGTTCAGTTTTCCAAGAGATCACACATTATAATTAACCCGCAGAGAAAACTTTATATCAGTAAGTAGAGCATAGCTAAGTGTTTCAGATGTAATGAGAAAGTGCTTAGGAGTTTCTAAAATTGGGTAGATTTTAATTTTATTCCTTTGAATATAAAACAGGTAGCTTCCATTCCCATCAGTATAACAGACAACACCAACATTTATTTTTTCATGGCTTGGGTAGAAAAATAGAGAGAATACATAAAACTTACCATCTGTATATTTTCATTGATTTAATGGCACTCTCTTTTTTGTATTTTAATAAGTTGTATTAGTTACTTTTCTATTGGGGTAATGAGCACTATAAACAAGGCAACTTACAGAACAAAAAGTTTGTTTGGGACTTATAGCTTCAGGGTTAGTTAGAGTCCATGACCATCATTTTGCAGAGCAATACAGCAGGCTGGCAGGTATAGCGTTGGAGCAGTAATGGAGAGCTTGCATATTGAAACTCAAGCAGGAGGTAGAGAGATAATGGACTGGTGTAGGTTTTTGAAATCTCAGAGCTTTCACCCAGTGCCCTACCTCTTTCAAACAGGCTAAACCCCTTAATTTTTCTCAAATAGTTTTACCAACTGGGACCAAATATTCAAACATGTAAGATTATGGAGTCATTCTCATTAAAAACCACCACACAAGTCATTCAACAGTAAATAGAAAGAGTGAAACAACTCAAATCTGTTAGTGATTCATTATAAATGTCTTTTCATTGTCTTACCATGTATTCTTCCAATGTGCTATTCATATTTGATCAAATTCTGCAGAAACTGAAGCTCTCTAAATCTTGTTAAAAGCTTCATATTTCCTATAACAATACTACAGAAAATCCAGATGTCATTCTGGGAGGCCTACTTCTCTTTGCGAACTCCTTCTGAATAAATATCTAAAAAAACTCCACCAATTAGAAAGAACACTTTCAGCAATGTATGAAAGTATATGAACTGCATTTTCTTACTTAAGGGAAAAATTGAGTATTCAAGACGAAGGTTGAGGGCAAATTTCTTTGGTCTATTGAAAATCAAGTAGAACAAGTTATCTGTGTATGCATCAAGTCACCTTTATTAGTCAATCGGTTTATCTATCATTTGTCTTTTGTAATATTAATTTTTATAATTTATTATCAATAATCTATATCTATCTTTCCATAATTTATCAATTAATCATCTAGTATTTATTTTTGCATCTATGTATTTATCTGTCATCCATCTATTTATCTATGACTATTTATCATCTATGAAGTATGTGTCTATAATCTGTCAATTAACAACCTATTTATCTATTACCTATCATTTATCACATATCTCTCATTCTATCACTTATATATAATCTATTATCTGTATAATAAATAGATATCTGCCTCTATCATATATCTGTCTATCTTCTATATATCATCTATCTGTGTAGCTTCTATCATCTATCTGTCTATCTATCTATTGTCTAATATATAAACTATCAGTATTCAACTATTTTATAAATCTAGAGATTAAATATATTTACATGTATAAAATTTCACACTTATATCAACTTTGTGTAGACTTATTAACAATTTCATTCAGTACTAACTAATATTTTCAAATAGAGCAAGTCACAGATACAACCTTATCAGAATCCTAAACTGTTGCTCCAACCTGCTCCACCATGAAGAAAAGTCGGCTTTTGCATATGCACATTTATGTTTAGGTCATGTGGTGAGAAGCTAGTGACTGTGCTCTCAACTTGTGAGAATGGTGATCCCTGGAGCTGGAATGGAACTGAAGACTATTGGGATGTCATTAGCTGCCCCTAATCTGAGTTATTTTCATTAAGCATGTGTTTTGTACAGCTAGCAAGCCAATGTTGATTAACTGTCAACTGGTTCCAGTCATTATGTTAGCAGTTGGCTGTTCTTTTCTGTATGCTCTTCCAGAAATATTCTTGAATTATCTTTTTAATTTATATTGGGAAGAAATTATAGTATTATTTGTATATTCTAAATATGGGCTCTGGTTTTATTGACTTACATTCTCATGAAAGGATTGCCCACCCAGATTTGACTGTTTAGGCCTATTGTCATTTCCTTAATTCTCTCATCCCCACACTTTGATCACTTCCCTCTTAAGTTCTTAGCTCTCCAAGTACAACTTCATAAATTTTCAGGATGGATAAGTACACTTTCATTGGAACTCAGTCCTTCAGTTCTTCAACTGTACCACCTTGTCTTTCTCCATTATGCCCCTCACTTCCTCCGTGTCCAAACCAGAATCCACCAGCATAGACTATTTTTTATTCATGTTTGTCTTCAGCAGAGTCAGAAGAATCCGCCACATGTTATATCTAATTTCCCCAACCTTCAAACCAACTCATTATGAAGTTTTTTCTGATAAAGAACATACAGAAATTTCAATTATCTCTACTTAAATTGATCATCATAATGCTCAAATAGACACCATTTCCAAGCAATTATCAGTCTCATGGTCAAACCCTTCCCATATATGCACGCATACTTTTTAGTCAATGATCTCCCATTTCTCTCTCACTTGACTCATGCACCTGACAATATTAAATCACACATAATCAAGAAAATAAGTGATCATAAGTATCTAGTATTTTTATGCAGCAGATACTCTACTGATAAGGAGCAGAGCATAGTTTTGGCCTTTTAGCAGGGCTGACTTGTCTATGAATTCCCGGGAACTCTAGCATCTCTGCCAACAAATGAGCCCATCCCCTGCAACCAACACATACTCTCCTGAATATAAATAATATTTGATTGTCAGAGTTGCCATATCTATGGCATTTCTCTCATTCCAAAACAAGATGGGAAGGAGAGATGGCTCATCAGAGGTTAAGAGCATGAGACATTCTCCCCAGAGGATCCGGGTTTGACTCCTAGCACATGCATGGTGGCTCATAACCATCTTAGCTCAAGTTCCATAGGTTCTTATGCCTTCTTCTAACATTCATGGGTGTTGCGTGCATGTGGTACACAAACAAACACTGTCAGGAGCCGTTTCCCCCCCAAAATTATTACAGAAACCGTAAAATAGAAATAGGCAAGTAAAAAAAAAAAAGCATTTAATACCTGTATGCCTCCTCCTCCATTTCCTTTATTCATACCATTAAAGGAAGAAAATGCCTTCAATGGGTTATCTATCCATGGAATAAATTTAAGTCTTTATATATTTGAAATATAAAATGTTTTAATGGCACTTTATTATGATTTCTGAATATTACAATTCAACCTTCCCATTGTTGTAGCCCTCATAATGCCTTAGGCTGATGAAATAAGTCTCAATAAATGGAAGTGAGTTGGGGAAGCATTTAATTTGCCTTGAGGCAACTGGTTAGATACTATGGATTACAGAGAGTTTGCCAATGCTGAGTACACCTCACCCTGCTTTGGGGTACATCTACCATCTGTGCTAACCTCCAGGGACGACCTAGTTAGGCTTAACAAAATGTGATGGTTTTATTTCTGTCCTCTTCTTCCTTGTGACCTCGACACCAGATTCACAAGGTCTCTAACTATGTGCTTGATGTAGGGATCTACTACATGAGAATTTCCTCTGCCACTCTGACAAAAGAGATAGCCTGGCACAGCTGCAGGTCTGATGATGCAGGTCATATAGGGATGGATATCCTATAAAATAAGATCTCCAACAGTATTTCCACAGGAATCACAGCTCTAAAAGTAACTTGGGAAAGAAGAATTTGGCCTAATGATAAGCAGTGGTATTTAGAGATGATGTTTCTTTCTGTTCCTTTCAATCCTGCACACAGATAAGCTCTACTGTGGTCCCAACATTTTGTATGAGCACCCTTTTGAGAATGAAGAACCAGTTTCTTCTGGGCATCTGTTATAGTGGTGGACTGTCCAAACATTTTTATAGAAATATTTGATTAAAAAATTATGTTAAAATCATTGTTTTTCTTATGACTCCTTTGAGATACCAGGATATTTGTTAAGATGTAAATTCTGTAGCTTATGATACAGTTCCCTCTGTGCTCCTGCTGAAAATAAATCTCATATTTTTTCTTATGAATAATTAATATATAGGGAAATATGAAAAGAAGAGAATATGCCTATATTTCCATACAAAATAGCCTCATGGGCTCTGGATTTGAAAGTCATAGCATCCACTTGAACTTTTTTAGAATCTGGATATTTATGGCTTTAACCACAGAGAAACTACTTGTTTATGTAATAAATCTTTCAAAAACACAGGGAAATGACACATAAGGGTTTTTTTTCCAATTAAATTTAGGATTTGTCTTTGGCTAGAAAGAGACAGATGGCTGTAGCTACTGACTATCACCTGTTTTGAAAAGGTGACTTAATGGTGTTGGAATGAAAAATTGCTGCCTTTATCCTCCTCACATCAAGCCTTGATTTTAGACTGTTTCAGGACTCGATTCTGTGCAGAACAGAAAGCTTTATGTGAGCAAGAAATATCAACAGTGCTAGGTCTGAGAGAGATTGTGAAATAGGCACAGTTTTTCTCTGGTGTTCCCAGCTGCCTGCTTCAGACATTCCTCAAATCTGCAATGTGCCTTCCTGCAATGCTTGACTTTACATGCTCGTGCTGGAAGCTTATCTGGCTGCCCAAAAGGCAAATCTTTGAAAGGAAATTTAATAATGAATGAAACAGGAGAAGGAAGGGGAGAGGGGGAGGAGGAAGAGTGGAAGCCTGCCAGGCTAGCCAATCAGTGAGCACGGAGAAGGGAGATGTCATCTCAAAAGATAAAGTGAACGGCAATCCAAAGGTACATGGCATCAACCTCTGAATCCCGTCACTCACATTCATGCACACACATGTACACACACACACACACACACGTCCACTCCCACACACACTACATTTCCACCCCCCCCCCCCACACTACAACGCAGGGAAAAATAAAAAGAATGAACATGAGTGTCCTGGGCATAGAAACAAAGACAGTTTATAAATTTAATAAATTAAAGATGGCAGTCTTTGAGGAGTTGTCTGTTGTCTGACGTCAGAAGCCAACATTATAAGGCGTCATGACAGAGGCTCCTATGGTCATTCCAGTCACGAGCATTGAGACAAACCTCCAAATGCAGGTTTGTTTGTGCTCCCTCTCCTGGAAAACCATGTCTGGGCCTTATTAAAATGGGCTCAACGCCTGATGGCTTTCTGAGCTTGGTATGAAGAGTGCAGTGATCTTGCCCTTTCTTCTGGAGAGTGTGGAAAGACACTAACAGATACTGGGGCTGCTGTGAGGCTTGCTACTTGAGATGCAGATGCGAACTCCTCAGCCAGCCCTTTTCCACTGGCAAGGTTTCATGAAGATGTAAACACAAAAATCAGCAAGAGAATACAGAGCTTATTAGGAAGGGTGGGCAGATGCCTCTCAGTTGAGGGTCCACAGCCACACACTTTCTTCGTTCCTTAATCACCCAGAACTCTTGATCACCAATTTAGAAAGGGGCATACTCTTCTAGGCCCTTTCTTAGGACTTCTGTGTGGTCATGTGATTATAATGCAACAAGAAACTATGCATCCTCTTTGTTAACCTTTTAAGTGCCTTCCTTCTTGAAAATTGTTCATTTCACAGCATGAAGGCTTAAATTGACACTAACTAGTTGTTAACTGGACACAGTCTTCAATTTACCATCTTCTTTATTTCCTAAATTTATCTGTTTTTCAACAGCTCAATGATAAAGGTACCAACCTAAAGTCCCGGATTTGAACAAACTAGTTGCTTCCAATAGTTTTTTTCACAGACTAAAGATTAATAATGAATAAAATATTAATAGATAATGAAGTACGATTAATAAAAACTCAGAGGAAGATAGTGTGGTTCAACCTGAAGACTAGAAAAGCCTCAGTCTGAAAATGGTGATCTGCCCTCCAGGAAACCTCAACATGAAACTGGAACTGAAAGCTGTCTCCTCCCATCTTATGATACCCTCTAGCTCTGGGATTAAGGGAGAGCACCACTACTGCCTGGTTTCTACGTCAAACTAGCATGGCTACAGGGATTGAAGGTTACTCGGGATTATGGCTACTCGGATTAAAGGTGTGTGGCATTGTAGCTACTGGGATTAAAGGTGTATGTCACCACTGCCTGGTCGGTAAGGCTAGCCAGTGTGGCTGTTTTACTTTTCTGAAATTAAGGCAAGCTTTATTTATTAATATACAAATAAAATGCCACTACAGGTAAAATATTTCCTTAATTAAAAGTATGCTGTTTTTATAGCAGTAAATATACTGGATAATATAAGATCTTATTTAACAAAATGTATTCTAAATATTACTAACAGCCCACTATCTGTGAAATTATAAAAATATTATTTCTATTTGTCTTTCATCTATAGATCCAGAATTATGTCAGTACCCTCTAAATTTCATTTCATGTTTGATTCTTTGATTATATACATAAACTAGAAGCCTGTGTAATTATTAAAATAATGATATTTATACTGTACATTTACAAATGATAAACAGTAAGCAGTTAACAATCAATATTTAGCCTTGACAATAATTCTAGGAGGCAAAGATTTTCTTTACATGCTTTTGATGAAAACCTTGATTGACTCAAGTGCCCACAGTTCATGATTGATCAAAGTGGGACTTAAACTTACATTTGAGGGTGTATGCATGTGGTAGATACATGGGAATGAGAAAAGAACTAGGGAGATGCAACTTGAGGCAGCTTCCCTGTAGGTGACTTTTATTATTTATCCAAATATGCTTTTTTTCATAATTTAGTTTTGTGTGAGTGTGTGTGATTCTGTGTGTCAGTATACATGTAGGAGTTTATGTGCATGTTTGCGTGTGTGTGTGTGTGCATATGTGTGTGTGAGCATGCACACATGTGTACATGTATACATGGAGCCTAGAAGTTAGACTCGGGTGTCATTCCTCAGGAGTCATCTACCTGAAAGGACCTCTCATTGACCTAGAACATGACAAGAGCTAAGACCGGCTGCCCAGGGAGCCTCAGTGATGCACATCTCTGTGTTTCCCTAGCATTAAGATTTACAAAAGCATCTCTCATCCCAGCTTTTAAAGTCAGTTCTAGGAAGCAAATCTTCATATTTGTATGATGAGTTCTTTATCATATGAGTTGTTTTCCTACCCCAACTCTCGCACATCCTTTGAAAGAGAAAATGTTCTTTTGATGGAAAATGCTATTAGAGGTTTTATTTAAGGCTCTACATAAAGACCTGGGAAAGTCATTGCTTCAGTTCTGTCCAGAAAATACAACATAAACATTAGGATCCCAGCATCAGGTTCATTGATTTTCCCTCAAAACTGCATATGTTATAAGTCCTATTCTAGTCTTTGAAGTAAAATGAAAGTACAAGCCTTTCCTTTTTGTGTGTATATGGTCTTATATCTAAATCAAGCATAGAACAAGGCTTTAGAGGAATAGCATGAAATCAGAAGGGCTTTTAATTGAGGGACTTAAAAGGGAAAATATTGTTTGAGTTATTAAACTAAATATGTAGCTTTTGTAGTTCAAATACCAACCCTTTAGAATAAATGTTATTCTAAATTGTTTCAATATATTCTACTAAATCAATTAAACCTCACATATGAATATGGATCAGAAGACATCAATACTCATTCCTATTTTAGAAGACTATAAGTGCTGTGAAATAAACAGAAAATTATACATAAGGCAACACACAGGTGACTAGTTTCTTTGACTAGAAAATAGAGTCATTGGTGGAGAAGGACAAGCTAATCCCTAAATGGCCCTTTAGTTGTGAGACCTCAAGCTACAAGCCTAGACAAGCCCTAGACAGCATCTTGACAAGGGTGTACCTTTGTTCTTAATGGCAATGAAGTGACAGCATGTAGCTGGTTCAATGAAATTCAAATCAACCAGGGAATAAGATCTTTCAGCACAACATATGGAAATCAGTGCTCATATCATGCATGAAGGGAAGCAGCTTCTTCTTATAGTCAAGTTATTGTTGAAGTATTTCTCCAACATGTAATATTGTCATTTAGTTTTTACATCTATCTTGCCAACCAAAGAAATTAGAGAAACCACTTACTATCAGAATTGTTATAGAGTGGTTTTATGAGATTGGTAAAAGTCTACATTCTTACCCCTAAATCCATATGTTTTTGTACGCTGACTTTTGCCTTAAACCCCAAGTACTTGGATTAGGGGTCAGTAAGATCTCAGGGTTTGAAGAAGGCCTGGGAAGGGAAACATCATCAAGTGTGGAAGTTTACTTTGAGGAATATCCCCCATAGGCTAAGACATTTGTACATTAGTTTGCCAAAAGTAGGAAGAATGCAGCTTTGGTAGAGAAAGTACATCACAAGGGGTGGGCTTTAAGAGTTCCTAGCTTACCCTAGTTTTAGTTTACTTGCTGTCCGCGCTTCACATTTGCTGTTGAAAATGTGATCACTCAGATTCCCGCTTCTGCTACCTTGCCTACTGCCCGCTGCCGTGCTCTCTTGCCATGAAGAACTCTTACAAGTCTAAAACCATAAGCCCCACAATATACTCTATCTTCTACGTGTCCTTCATTATCATGTTTAACTGGAGCAGTAGAGAAGTAACTGACACAGAGGTCAGAAAGTCAGGTCTACCTGGAAAGAGCTTTATCCGTTTATTAATTTGGTTTTCCCCTTGCCACTAAGCCATGTGTGAATTTTAAAACCAACAAATTCACAATTAAGTGGCTCCTTAACCTTTCTGCCCCCATTGCTCATGGAGTTTTGTGTTCTTCTTCCTACACTTCTGGAGTGCCTGCACACATCTAGAAATTTCCTGCCTACTGCACTGCAGCAGATAATTTTTTTAAAGAAAATAACCAATAAAGACACTGAAACACATGGCTAAGCTCTTCTGGCTATGTTTTTTGTTAGTTGTTTCATGGATCCAAATATAAGTGATGTCTATTGATTGAATAATCTTCAAAGGAACTGAGGGTATAAAAGAAGTGAAAGATGAGAAAGGAGTCATTGTTTACATTTTCTCAATGATTTTATCCTAAGAGACAGCAATTATTTCTCACACATGCCCACTTCATCTTGATGTCTAGGTCCAAAT
Source organism: Alexandromys fortis (assembly GCF_014885135.2). Lineage (NCBI taxonomy): Eukaryota > Metazoa > Chordata > Mammalia > Rodentia > Cricetidae > Alexandromys > Alexandromys fortis. The sequence continues at coordinate 571,917 of NW_026067966.1, forward strand.
GGAGATGTAAAATCACCTACCTGGCATAGCAGTAACCAGGAATTCAAAGGCTTTTGAAGAGACAAGAAAAACTATGGAAAAATAAAACAATCATTTTATCACTCTCCATCCTCTCTCAATGAATATGTCTTATCAGGTCCCTGTCAGTGTACCACGACTGTTTGGATACACAGTGCTGACTATGCAAAATGTTAAATAAGGTCACCACTTTGGATGGCCATCAATTTATTAAAGTTGGAATTAGGGTCAGTGTGGATACTTTGTGATTTGCTTTTGATCAGGTCCTCTTCATAAATGAAAAGGAGAGGAGCAATAAATGCCTTGAATTTGTCCAGCTCCCAAGTTGCTGTTTTATTTGATTATAGGTATAGGAAAGATATCTATGTAGGTGGCAAGCTATTTTTTCTACCACCCACTTATTCAATTTAAAATTTCCTGGGTGTCAAACTTAGAAACCAAGTTATTTCTTTTCTGTTTGATACCATTGAACATAGGTGTTTCTTTGTCCTTTGGTCTTAAAATCAAATAAAATAAAGCTTACTTACTTTTTAAATAAACACACACACACACACACACACACACATGCTTACCAAGTGATCAAAGGTAGGGTGCTATTAAGGAAGGTTTTGCTTCTAAACCCAGAAATGGACATTCAGATCTCAGAATGAAGTTAAGAACAGGAGAAATAATTTCAGTCTTTTGATGCCAAAATGTCACAAGCTGTTTCTGTTAAGAGTACAAAGTCTCTGTGCACTGTGGACAAGCTTTACACTGAAATCAAAGAGGTAAGGTTAAGAGCAGATGATTCACTTTGGTTATGGGGAATCTAACTGATCTCAAAGAAGCTAGAAATCCATCCTGCATTCTTCCTTTGCTTCAGATCAGATGATAGGTTCTAGCAAATTCACACTAATACTCATTGGCTCAGTGTCTAGCAGGAGTCTCATCAGCTGAACAGGGAATACTCTTATAGCCTCATGTATATTCAGTGATTGGACACTCATCACAATGTTGACATGGCCATGATTATTAATTCTTATTTACTATGAGAAATGGAGGCTTTAAAGGTTCAGAAACATGCCTGAGTTGCCAGTGTTTTGGTGGTGGTTTAGGTTCCAACACAAGTGGTCAGGCTGCAGAACCTGAGATCACAATAACCGGGTTGCCTACAAAATAGGAGCAATGAATTTGATCTTTATATTGTTTAAGTAGCTTATTTTATTGCTATTGTATGTTATTGTAAGAAATAAACATTCTTAAGAAAAAATTTGAGTAGTAGATATTTCCATCTTCTTTTACCTTCCTCTATTTTGTCCTACCTTCTCCTCTTCATCATCCCTTCTTTGTCCTAGATATATATCTAGGGAGAAAAAGGTGATGTTTTTAAAGTTATCATGTTTCTGTACCATAATAGAGACTCTGGTTATATTTCCCATTCCCTTTAGCTGAGAGATCATTTTGAGAAGTTTAGGCAACCTCCCAGAGAAATGAGTGGTGGAAACATGAACTTTGCCCATTAGTGGACAGGGTAATTCTGAGCACACAGGCCTTTCAGGGACCCGGTGACAGATGGAAACGCCTCGGGCAGCAGTTGCCAGGCACATTTTCCTCTCTCCACACCTCCATCTGTCAGCACAAGTATGTTGCTATTTTGGGACCAAATTTATCCATTTCCAGAGCAAATTTCAAGCTTGTTCTTAAGGTTAACACTGTAACTCCCCAGACTTCCTTTTCCACCATTGTCTTCTTTTCCTTCTCCACTAGAAAGAAAAATAGAGAACTGGAAAAAGAAGTATGTATGAGCTTGTTCAGAGTTGCTGATAAAATATTAAAAACTGGAGTTACCATAAAATAATTAAAAGAAAGTAGAGGGCAGCATGTGTTATGCACACATATATTCAAGAAACCAAATGTATACAAGGAACATGACAAGTGAGAATATATTTTGTCAATTTAAAATGTATTATTGACTAAGTCTTGAGGGAACGGGATAGTCGAGAAGGAGGAATGATGGAGATGGGAGCAAGGAAAGAGACATTTTAATTGAGGAAGCCATTATGAGGCTAGCAAGAAACCTGGCACTAGAGAAATTCCCAGGAATTCACACGGATGATCCCAGCTAAGGCCCTAAGCAATAGAGGAATCTGTGCCTGAACTGGTCTTGCCCTGTAGTCAGATTGATGACTATCTTAAATATCACCATAGAACTTTCATCCAGCAACTGAGAGAAACAGAGGCAGAGACCCACAGCAGAGTACTGTACTGAACTCCCAAAGTCCAGTTGAAGAATGGGAGGAGTGAGAATATGAGCAAAGAGGTCAAGACCACGATGGATACACTTACTGAAACAGTTTACATGAGCTAATAAGAGCTCACCAACTCCAGCTAGACAGGGAAGGAACCAACCTAGGACCAAACTAGTCCCTCTGAATGTGGTTGACAGTTGTATGGCTGGGGCAGACTGCAGGGCCACTGGCAGTGGTACCAGGATTTATCCCTACTGCCTGTACTGGCTTTTTTGGAACCTATTCTCTTTGAATGAATACCTTGCTCAGCCTAGATATAGGAAGGAGGGCCTTGGGCCTTCCCCAAAGCAATGTGCCTTACCCTCTCTGAGGAGGGGATAGGGGGTAAGGTAGCAGGGAAGGTGGAGAAAATGGGAGGAGGAGAGGGAGTGGAAACTGGGATTGATATGTAAAATAAGAAAAGATAGTCTGTTTTCTTTTTTACAAAAAAAGAAAAAAGAAATAAATGAACAAAATTATATTTCACTGTGTCCTGGTAGTCTCTAAGAGTGAAGTCTATTCTCAGATTAAAAAAGAAAGGGGATTCAAAAGAATTCTCCCTTTCTGTGCCACTCAAGTCAATAACAGCCAAAAAAGATTGTTTCACTTTTGTCTAAAATGTTCAAATTGTGCTTCCTTTTTGAATTAACAAATACATTGAAGTTTTGTCATGAATACAAAGATCAAGACTGGAAAAGCAGCTTGGTAGAAAAAACATTTTCTGAACAGGTATGAGAACATAAGTTTTTTTTATTTTTTTAATTTTTATTTTTATATATTTATTTATTTATTAAAAATTTCTGTCTCTTCCCCGCCACCGCCTCCCATATCCCTCCCCCTCCCCCAATCAACTCCCCCATTTTCAGGCTAATGAGAGAGCATAAGTTTAAATGCTCGGCACCCATGCAAAAAATCAACAACAACAACAACAACAAAACAACGAAAACAAAAAACAAAACAAACAAACAAACAAAAACAAGAACAAAACGACCAGACAGGCTTGGTTGCCCTGCTTTGCAGTGTTTAGGAGGCAGAGATAAGATTTCCCAAGGAACACTACACCAGCCAGTTAGACGAGGTGAATCAGAAAACCGCAGGTTCAGAGACGAGTCTGCCTGAAAGAGCATAGTGGAGACAACCAAGATGAACCATGTCAAACTTTGGCCTCCACATGTGGGCATGTACGTGCTTCTGCTCACACATGTGAGCCTGAACATTGTGAACACGCATACAACCAGCACACACAGACACACTACTCATACATGCTAAATCAATACAGATAGTAAATCTGACATGTTTGGACCTAAGGATTAGTCCATGCTCTTTTCTGGAAAATTTTGATGTTGGCAGTTGCTATGTTAATGACTTTTACCAATGGGACTTTCTAGAAAGAAGTGGTTCTCCAAAATAATGCTTTTGTAACTCATTTTTGTGTCTCTCTCACACATAAAATTCTTCCAGGTTGTTCTATGCTTCATAATCTTCACTTTTCTATTTACAAATCTTGTGAAATTCAGTTGTCCAGTGGGTTCTGCTGTTATAATAGCATTATGCTGGTTGCACAAGAAGACACTGAGATGGAGTGAAGTGTAGACAAGTGTGTGAAGGGGAAGGAAGAAAGGCAGACTATGAAGATGATCTGATAGCTCGGAAAGGAGAGGAAGGTTCACCAAGTACTTCCTAATAGTGGAGTCTCATATTAGATAGAAATGACCAGGCGTGAGAAGACTTACGATGTTATGTTATTGGCTGATAGCTCTGAAAAGAGCTAACAGTTCCAAAGCTATGGAACTTGCAGAGGACGTGTGTGTTCACAAGTTCTTTCCTGAAAGGAGATGCTAAAGTCATGTCTCGTGAGTGGCACATGTACAACCTGCTGATCTGTGTTTGACACTATTATTTGTGTCTCCTGTGTCGGATGAATTCACCGGGTATGGTAGGTTACAAGCTTGAGTTTCTGCTGTACATGTGTGTAGCAGAATCCCCTAAACTTGAAAGTATATGACTAGGGAGATGTTGTAAGCCTTACTAAATTAAGAATATAGTGACAGTAAGGTGATCATGAGTTACCTGCTTATCTGCAAACAAGCAAGGAAACGAATTCTCCCCTAAAAGGAGCACAGTTCTCTTAATATCATAACTATAAATCTTACAAACTGCCAGAACATGAGACAACAATAAATGTATTTCTGAAGCCTCCAAATGCATGATAATCATAGCATTTACAGGAAATCAGTATATCATACTTTGTCTCCCTACTGACCTGTGGAGGTAGAAATGAAAATTTAAATATTTTTTCCAACAAGCTATTTTAAGCACTTCTTTCAGCATGAGACATGAGTGTCTAACAAATTAAATCAAGTTTCTTCCACTATGCAGCTACCATCTTACAGGAGGACTGACATATGACCTTTTTCTGAACAAATGCTATTTGAATAATTTTTCAAATCAAGAGCATACCCACTCACAACTTAGACAAACACGGTGCACAGAAGTACTTACTGAAAGCCTCCCTATTTGGTGATATTTGTTCAAATAACTTTGAAGAAAGGTAGTCAAATATGTGGCATGTTTCATTTTCATGTGTGCAGCATCCCCATGAAATCTTTGCTCGCTGTCTTCTCAACTGCTGTGGGATGAATTTAATGTCACATTATATCCTTAAATCGAGGCCTAATCTCCATTGTGGTGTAGGATTTCTTGTAGAGGATTAGGATGTGGGGGAAAGGTCTTCAAGAATAGAAGAGGTGTCCTTGGAAAACAGAAGTCCCAGAGAACAACAACCTTACTCCTTCTGCTATGCAAGGATGCAGAGAGAAGGATCCATGTATGGACCAGGAAGCAGGTTCTTACCAGACATTGAAACCTTCACTAGGGCTTCGCTTTGAGAGCTGTAAGAAGCACATTTCTGTACCTTCTAAACTTCCAGTTTCTGGCATTTTGTTCGTCAGTAAAATGTGAACTAAGACACAAATGAAACTGTTAGTCAGCAAACTTATCTTGTAGCTTTAATATTTGTCATATAGATTAAATAAAAATAACTCTTCCACAATTTCTTTTCTGTACCAAATATATGTTCAGTATACTTTTGACTCATTGGATCTCTGCAGTAGTTTTGGATGATGTACCCTAACTTGATTTTTTTTTGAAGGACAGTTAAACTGCACGGAATCCATGTTAAACAGACTCCACAAGACTTCAATAATCCAAATTTAAAGATTTATTCAAAAAGGAAATGCATAAAACGTTAATTTCAAATTAGAATTTTAGCACTGAACTTGACTTTAGAAACAATTTACTTCTGTCACACACAATATGAAGACTTTTAATCTCCTGTTGGCAACTAAACTTTCCCAAACTGCAGCATTTCCCACTTTCCTGTCCTTGTCCATAGGCTTTTTGGTGGTTTCATAATGTCCTTTCCACAATATGTCGAGTAGAGCTTGAAACAGTGCTACAGGCATTGGGTCCTTCCATTGTTGATCTCTTTAACTTGACATCAGTAAGTTTAGGTGAAAGTATACAACTTATCTCCACTGAGATCATAGAACAGCCCAGCTTTTGAGGAATTGTATGTAGGTGTGTGAAGGTTTGCAGTTGTGTCCTGATGTTTCACTCCTTTGTTTATTAAGTGCCTCTATCACAGTAATATTTCTTTCAGTCTTCCAGTGGAGTATAATTACAGAGTTCAGAAAGTGTTTATTCATTACCACTTAGAGGCTTTTGTAATCTTTAATTTTCTACCCTCTTCTGAAGGCTAATTTGAGATAATGCTTTCTTTTGCTTGTCTGCTTTTGAGAGTGAATCTTTTCCATGTACCTAAGGCTGGCTTTGAACTCACAACTCCCTGTCTCCTGAGTTCTGGGATTACAGGTGCATGGCTTCAGACCAAGAATGAAAATAACATTTTATAAAGGTAGAGTATCTCTATGTAGCCTTGACTCACATTGTTAGTCATGAGTTATCACATTCTGCCATTTTAAAACTACAGTGTTAAAGCACACATAGGCTTTAGCATTTTATTTTTATTTGTGCCCTTATGTTTGTATTTACACATTATTTTACTAGAGACAGAAACTTGTGATGTAGCCCAGGCAGGCCTTAAACTTGCGGCCCTCCTGCCTCCAACTCTCGGAAGCTAGGATTATAGGAGTCCAGTACCATTCCCGAATTTAAAATGACCCTTAGGATCTGGTTGTTTCAACTTTTTTTTTATTCTACAGTAAGAGTTGCATCATTTTACTGGGTTTTAATAGCTCACACAGTATTACACACTGACATAGCTCAGTTCTTCTTTCTTTCTTTACCTTTTATTTTTTATTTTTATTTTTTATTTTTTCGGTTTTTCAAGACAGGGTTTCTCAGTGGTTATGGAGCCTGTGCTGGAACTCGCTCAGTAGACCATGCTGGCCTTAGACTCAGAGAGATCCGCCTGCTTCTGCCTCCCAAGTGTTGGGATTAAAGGCATGCACCACCACCATCCGGCCAGTTCCCATTTCCAATAGTGCTTATCTGGTTTCCATATTTCCCATCTGTTTTATGACTAGACTTCTTTGTCCTTTTTCTCATTGTTTGATTTCCTTTTATCAATTATAAAGAATGACTGAGTAAGGAAATCAGGATGGAAGTGGGGTTTCGTGACATACTTCTTTCCTCTTAAGAACCTTAGCATTGTAGCTGGAAAGATGACTCAGCAGTTCATAGCACTTGCTGATTTTCCATAGGAACCAGGCTCTGTTTTGAGCACAATATGGTGGTTCACAACTGTTTATAAAAGTCCTAGATAATCGGATGCTTTCTTCTGGCATCTATAGGCATACATATAATGCATAGTCATGTATGCAGGCAAAATAACTCTTCCATATAAATATACTATAAACTATATATACTATACATTTATAGTATATATATGTATACATACTACAAACTATAGTATACTATAGAAACAAACAACCATCATAATATCAATTGTAGCCAAATTTGGACAATTCTCTCTCTCTCTCTCTCTCTCTCTCTCTCTCTCTCTCTCTCTCNACACACACACACACACACACACACACACACACACACACACACGGACATCCAACCACAAAGGTGTGTGGCTTTTCTCTACACAGTCAGCTCTTCCATCCACAGGAAGGACCTGCTACTGCCTCGCTTTCCATTCTATTTGCCTCTTGCTGGAATCTTTGCTGTTTGAATGATCGTGGTGCTTTGTTCTAACTGTGTCAACTTTTCCAAAGCTATTAAAGCGAGGTGTGGTGGCTTATTGCACAGAAAGTAATGACAATGTTTTTCTTTGCATAAAGTCTAAATTTCTATTTGGAATATGTTTACATTGTTATTATTTTGGTATTGGTAAGTTTGGGAGCAATTATTTGTTAGTTTTGCACAGTGCTGATCATAAACAGCATCTCTGTGTCAGTCTTTTGTGACCCATCTCAAATGAAGGCAGAGCTAAGGCCGTACTGCTATTAAATTTCACCTTATTAATGCCATTTCCAATTTTTCTAGGATAGGACCTTGCTAAAATTATTGGTGTCTCATGTGCTGAGAATAATAATCTTGTTACATAGATAAAGGCAGTTATTAATTCATATTTCAAACTAAAATATAGTTTGCCACACCAATATTTATCTAGTTCACATCAGAAAGAAGTGAAATTTAGTTGCTATCAGAGAGCTAAGAAATCATCATTAGCATGAAGGCACACCATTCACAGTTTTAATGAGTGCTATTTCTGTCCCGCTATAAGGTCAGATATCTAAGATATCTGTTTGAGAATGCTAATGGCTGACAGAAGAAGAAGGGATTAGGCAATTAGTGACTGCAAACTTTTAAAATGATTTAGTGACATAGAAGAAAATAACTCATAATGACTAAAATGTATCAGATTAATTTGAGTTTATTGCCTCTTTCAGAAGCATAATTTTGTCCCTTTTGGAGGGAAAAAATTCTCTGGAATACAATGTGGTAATAATGAATGTTAGTAACATCAAAACCTTTTTGAATTAACCAGTATTGTTTAATTACTAATATCTACAATGCACTCATGAGTACCATGCTAAGTATTGAAAATTTATAAAGTAAAAGGATGCAGCTCAGCACAAAGTTGGGCTTAAGCTTCCAGGGAACATTCATTTTAGGTGACAAAAGGCATGGATGTAATTGTCTCTAGTTTTAAAGGCTTTAAATCTTGAGTCCTAGAGAAACACATACCAACTATCATCACTCCTTCTAACCTTTCTAAATATAGAACTGCAGTCTCTGTGGTTTTCAGATAGAAACAGTGTTAACTACACAGAGGATGTCAAACACTGTTCTGTTCATGTGGCTGTTTTGTTACACACAATGTTCTAGTCCATACTTTTTGAGTGAAATGATGCAACTCATAAGTAAGAAATACACTGTCCTTTATTACTGAGCAAATGCAATGACAAAAGTAATGATTGTTTCTTAAAGATTAATGTGTATTTCAGAGTACACAGAACTGAAATTCAAATTTATTTCTTCAAGAAAAATCCTGTCTTAATTGTGATATATTTTTTAAATGATCTAATCTATTTTACTCTGAAGGCCATTCTTTTCCCTTCTGTGCTGGTATAGTTGTTTACTTGAGCCACAGACTCCCTGGACTTTCTCATCATTATTTCAAGATTTTGTCTGTTTCAGGAAACTTTGTAAAAATCAGAATATTTAAAACAAGAGTCCTTATTAAGATAAAGATCAATATGTAAGCTTGAAGAAAACTGTTATCTGATAATTCTGATTACATATTGTTATACTTTACCTACAAACTCCTACTTCTGGGAACATGAGTTACAGATGTCATAAATATTATACCTTCTGCAAAGGTAAGTTCACTGTGGAATAACTTCCATGAGTGTGGATTTTACTAAATAAGTATGGTGACTGGTTGCATCCCAAGGATGGCATCCTTGACATTCCCTTAGAGGTGGCAGAATTGAGGAAAGTGACACGATTTAGCTTTTGCACAACATAATCTAGCATGACGGGTAGCCTTAACCTCCTGCTTCTTGAAACACTTGTTGATAGCACACTCACCTTGGGAAATTATCTGCCCAGCTTTCAGAAATTAAGTTCCTTAAAGAAACTGTGTATCTAGCTAAGTTCCCAAAAAATATCTGGCAGATGCTGTTAGCAATGTGAACGTTTCAAAAAAAATTCAACCTTATCAGACTTTCAGATGATGACAGCTCCATCAATATCTTACTGAAACTTCGTGAAAGGGAGACCCCCCCCCTGCAAACCACCTTCCTTATCCCAGTTCAAGGACAAAACCATGGCAGAAAATAATACGCTTTCATTTTGGTTATTAAGTTTTATTATGACTTATTATGCAACAATGACAACTAGAATAGCCAGCAAGGCATTCTATATGGCATGTGTGTATACATGGGTATACTACCTCCCTTCAAGAATTATTTAATAAATCGAAGTGCCAATTGTATAAGAAACTTGGCTTTCAAAGCAGTACCATGGAGTAGGTCACTATTCTATCTTCATTTAATAAATGTGGTAAAAAGAGATAGAGAATCAATATTACTTGATGAAAATCTTGAGAAAAAATTATTTGATTATGTGATAGGATTATATAAGAATTTATATATCCTATGAAGTTTGAGAAAAAATATTGGAAAATTAAACTAGTCTCAGTTGTTACATTTGCTTAATCACTTTACTCTCTTTCCCTATCTTTGTCACACCTATCCGATATTTCTAGGGCTCTAAGTTCAATGGCCCATAACACATATATACAAAATGGAAATCTTTGTAGTGTGTATTTTTACACATAAAATAATACCAAATGTGAATGATGATGAAAATAACTAAGTGGAGAGGGTCATATATTAAGCCAACCTATAACAGAAACCAGATCTTTCTTTTTTTCAATCAAGGCATGGTAGGTACATACAGATCAGGTATCATAGTAGAAATAAAGACTGTATTTGACACTCCTAATCACTAATATTTATCTAGCAACATCTACTGATTAAATTCCGTTTACTCTAACAAAGAATATTCATGAGTTCCTGTCTCTTAATGAGACAAATAATTTAGTAGCGAACTCCATGCTGGAAGGGCAGCTTTTATTACCAGGAACAGTAGCATCTTTTAGGCAGAAATACTCTTTTCATAGACATAAACTTTTAGCCAGCACTGCTATCTAAGGACCCAGAATATCTAATTCATCAAGAATCACATTGTATAGGAAAGGCAGGATGGTTATGATTCAGTAATCTTGATTTTTGCTAATTATGCCACAAGTTCTGGTCATCAGAAGAAAGCATCTCGGTATCTTGATTGTATGAATGCTGGTAGAGAATCGATAAACCACTTAGATATTACACCCTGTGAATACACAGCATCAGTTTTTTTTTCCCCAGAATACATATATGCCTTCAAATAACTCCAACCTTACAGCACTGCGTTCTCAGGCCAGTGATGTCCAGAGAATTGAGAGGTAGAGACAGAAGTGGCACTAAGTACTAACTTCAAATTTATTTCGTCCTATATCTAAGGACACTCGGCACATTGTCGGGTGACACTGGGGTTGGGTCTCACAGTCTTGTCACTCCCATCGGCTTGCAAGATGCTGGATGATAGACTGTCGTACCATGCTGCCTCCCGTAGAGTCAGAATCCACTCATCATAGCCTCACCAGTACAGGCATAAGTACGGCTGATTCATTTTGATTTAATATTTGTTTTATTCATTGGAACTGTGTTTAGAGTACTTAAAGTAAAATAAACATAAAACTTCAACACCATCATTCAGAAAAGAATTCGAGTGTTTCAGTTTCATCTCCTCTGTTTTTCTCCTATAACTGACGTACATAAGTTCATTTGAAAAATTGCTCTGAACCTTGAAACTGGTTGTGTAGCTTCATACCATCTGCTGTGGTTGTTGGGTCTCATGTGACTGGTGCACACAGTGGGCAGAGACTAGGTACCCACACGGAATTAATGTTTCTGGAGGTCTGTGTGGAAATTTAGATCTCTTCTCTGGGGTTTCCATACACAATCCCTTCTCATATCCATATCTGGAAATATCATGGCTGACAGTAGTTTTGTGTCTCAGAAATTGCCTTTACAATGAAGAGTTCTTGATCAGATTCTCTAAAGAATGAGGGTATAAAGGCCCAAGCACATTTTCATGATTTTGGACAACACTGAAGTCCTGTTCCATTTCCACAGTTCTGCAGAGAGCTGTTTAACACCTTCCTTTCAGTACCAAAACATATCAGCTCTCAGCTCTCACGCATGTCATCTGAGGGCAACACCCAATTCTCTCAGAATCTATTTCATGGGAATTCATTCTAAGAAACAGGGCCTGATGATTGTGGAGCTGCTGGGCTTGACAGAATGCACATCTCAAGTGCTTGGCTATTTGTCACGATAAACAGATGGGGATGTAAGCTCATTTGCTATCTATCGTCCGTGGTCAAGCAGGCCCTTCCACATATGTCTGAGACGAGTGAAAAAGCAAACAACCTTCAGTCGTGCCAACGTGGAATACAGAGGGCGTTAATAATCAGGGATATTGTATCACACCACATTTGTTTGCCAGCAAAGAAGTGTGGAAAACTAATCTCAAATTGTTGGTGAAAAAAATGCAAATGCAGATTCCAACACCTACTGAGACTTTCTAACATAGAAGCAGCAGAAAATAAGCTGCTATTTTAGATTTTAATCCATATGTTGGGCAAACTAAGGCAAGATTGTGAAGTAGTAAGTTGAAAGTGTAATAAGGATAACAGGCAGAACTTTGGAAGAGACTAAATTCAATAAGCCTTTTCTGGATGTCCCCATTCTCAGCTTTGAGTGACCTCTTGACTTTAATTGGTGTTCTCACGAAGTTCTATCTTCTTAACTGGTCTCATATAAAGACTATCTCCTTTGAGGCAATAAGCTGCTGGCGATTAGGTATGGTCCATTGCTCCATAATGTGGATTACTCAAAGTGTGATCTGTGTACTTGTGTCAATAACTTGGTCCCATGCTATCCATTACCTTGTGGGTTTATCATGAGTGGGTGTTTGTTCATGGCTCTTCCCTCTGGAGGTCGTTTTCACAGTTCTGACTAGGACTGTGCAGCTTTCTGTGCATAAAAGTTGGAGAAAAAGAATTGAACAAGATGGAAACCAAACAAGAAGGTAGGTCGCAGGACAAAGTCCCACTGAAGGATTTATGTTAGTATTTAGGTTTTCCTAGCACTGCAGAAACAAGGAATGGTGTGACCACAAGAATCACCAAATATACCCAAAATCTAAAATCATTTTGTTGAAAATATACACCATTAAATGCATCAAAACTTTTAAGATGAGATAAAACACTCTTAAATGAGGGCATAAATACTAGATATGACAATAGCTCCACAGTAGCTGGGCAGGGCTCAAGCCTATTTGATGAAGTAAGAGAGTCCAGGTATTAGTAACTCTGTGCTGGTCTTAAGAAAACGTATTTTTATTAGGTATTTAAAGTGGTTCAGTAGTATGTCCTCAACACAGCCCACGGATTCACATTATATTTTCAGCATAAAGTCTGTAGTTGATTATAAATGTGTCACATCTGATGGATAGGAATATTGCAATTGTACTAAGGTGAAAAATGACTTGGAGATAAGATAATTTGAATTTTCTAATGCATGTATTCACAAAGAGATCTAATCTCTTCCTTTAAATATTATGTAATGCCGGGCAGTGGTGGCACATGCCTTTAATCCCAGCACTCGGGAGGCAGAGGCAGGCGGGTCTCTGTGAGTTCGAGGCCAGCCTGGTCTACAAGAGCTAGTTCCAAAAAGTTACGGAGAAACACTGTCTCAAAAATCCAAAAAGAAAAAAAAAGAAAAGAAAGAAAAAAGAGAAAAGAAAAATAAATAAATAAATATTATGCAAGTTTTGCTTGTAAAATTGAGCTTGAAATATCTCAGCTTCTAAGTGGAACCAACTAAAGTTGATAAATATTAACCAAAGACACTCTTGATACTTTACTGGGGTTCTAAGTAGAGTTCTTCTTGGATTGTACACTTCAAGGTCATCTAACTTTTCAGTCTCTCTATGCATGGTGTTTGGTTATGGGTCTCTGTACCAGCCCACATTTGCTTTTGGAAGATGCCTCTTTGATGACCATTGGACTTAGCACCAATCTCTGACTATAGCAGAATATCATTAGGGATAATTTCATTGATTTTTTTTTCACTTGTGTTTGGTTATACTCTAGGTCTCTGGGCTACCCAGTCTATGGTTTCTGGACATGTAGACAATGTAAAACATGGGCTCCCTCTCATGGCATGGCTCTAAAGTTAAACCAAACATTGGCTGGCCACTCCCATGTGTTCTGTATCACCATTGCCCCAGCACAACTTGCAGGCAGGAAAGAATATAGATGGAGGGTTTTGTGGCTGGATTGGTGTCCAGGTTTCTCTTACTGTAGCCTGCAGAGTACCTTCTCAGGCCAAGGGGACTAGAACTTAGGAGAAAAGGCTCCATTTCCACACCAGCTCCATCTCCCTATATTCAGTGAGCTGTGTGGCAGAGGACCCATTGCTTTCTTTACTCATTTTGTTTTCAAGATGTTAGTTCCATAGAATTGTGTCTGTCTGTCTAGTTCATTCCATTAGTAAGATTTTTTTTAAAGTTTCTGTCATAGCATACAAAACTCAGTGTTTTCAATAGTGAATCTATTGACACAGGGTAGGAGGTTAGCTTTTTAATGTGAGAGAAGTGTCAGGGTATGACTTCATAGTATAAGATGCTTGACATCTTTGACCTCAGGTGCACTGCACCTTTACCATGACATTTCTTCCTCTGGAGTGTTATGTTAGTGAAGAAGTTCACTCCACACACACACACACACACACACACACACACACACACACACACACGAAAACACACGTGTGCACATACATGAATGCATGATTGCATGTGCGTGCACGCATGCACGCGTACACACACACCTAACATTTAAGTCTAGTTTGTATATTTTATTTTAAACAATTATCAATTTTTGCTTTAAAATCAATGAGCTACTCTATACACCCCCTAAGGACTGTTATCAAGTGTTTACCATTTAAACCTTTAAATTTAAATTCGATAGTGAACAGTCTCTGCTGAACCATGTACCAGACCATTAGAAGCCTAGAATTTATTCACAGACTATAGTTCATATACATTATATTATGTTTGATTTAATGGGCTTTCAGGGAGAAATTTGAAGTAAATTAACTTTAATAAAAATTGAACTTGTCTTAAATTAGAAAGTAGATGAGTTCTAAATGAACCATTAGTTTGGATTGTGAAACTTTAATTTTGAAGAGTTTAGCATGAGCACAGCTATTTTGTTTGTCAGGGAAAAATTATGCCAATGTCATTGCAAGGGGATTCGGATTTTATGTTGCTTTCAGCTGCCATGTTTCCATGGAAACAGTGACTGAGATAAATCAGTGTTAAATTTTACTCCTTCCTCATATCAATCTTTATGCAAGAGACATATGTAAATACATGTGTGTGTATAAATATATATGAAAATATACATGAAAACAATATTAATTTACTATTGCTAAAATCACACTGAAACTCAAATTCTAATCAGAAATGCTCATTAAGAAAAATCTCCATGACAAAACAAGCTTACTCTTGCTTTTTGAATTCATTTTTCTGCAAGTAAATTAATAAAAATATATCTCAGATTCACAAAACTCATTACAATTTAAGGACATTTAAGTAATGTTGAATTTTACATTATTTAGTCAAAAGTATATTTTACAAATGTTAATATTACATTGTCTATTAATAATGATTTTATAATTAAAATATCTATTATAAAATTATTTCCTGCTCAGATTTAATTTCCATGTACTTGGCATTTTAAGTGTTTAGACGTTTAAAAGAACACAGTAATCACTGTCGATACGTGCATAGTAGATTTTTCTTCTTATACATGGCACTAATGGAAAACCAGTTCAGTTTCTCTCAGTATTTTTTAATGTTTGATTTTGATGAGAAGTGACTAGGTATTTTCTATATTTTCCTTGTGTTAGAATGTCACTTTTCTCCAGAGAATAGTGCAGTGAACTTGGCTTGGGAATGTGGGAGAATTGTGAAAATAACTTATTAGACTTCATGTGCAAGGGCTTCTGAAATGCTGAAAAAGTAAAGAATATAGATAGAAATGGAGGCAAACTGGTATTCTTGCTGCTAAAATAATTGTCTTGAAAAAAATCCAGTGAATTTAGGATCGTATAATAAAATGAATTCACAAGATTAGTAAATGTAAGATTAACAGAAAATGAGACATACTTCTATACAGTGGGACACTTGAATTAGAAATAAATATCCCACCTGAAATATCATGCAAACTATAGAAAATATACATAGATATAAACTCTTCAGATGAGGGTTTTCCCGGCTAGTGTGGCACTGTATCACCATTTCTTTACTCTTTACAGACTGTCAAGGATTTGTGGCTTTTGGTAAACTGACTGTACACATTCTTTGCATCTGTATGTTTATATCATTAAGTTTACATCTATGTATATTTTCTATTGTTTGTGTAATATTTCAGGTGGGATATTTATTTCTAATTTAAGTGTTCCAATGTATAGAAGTATGCCTCATTTTATGTGTTGATCTTATGTTTAATAACCGTGTGAACTCATTTTATTATACAATCCTAAATTCATTGGGGTTTTTCAAAACAATTATTTTATCAGCAAAGAATACCAATTTGCTTATATTTGCTATCTATATTCTTAATTTTTTCTTGCCTTATCATCCTGGAAGAAGCATCAAGTGTAACATTAGATGAAACACTGACAGCAGATATTTCAAACTTGACTGGATGTTAAGTTATGCCTGTGCTTAGGGGGACAGTATCATCACCTAGGTGTGAAATTTTCTGCTTCCTTTCTATACCTTTCTCTTCTCTGTTTGATCCATTTAAAACTGTATCTTCAATTCTACTAATAGGTTCCTTGCCTATGTACAGACTACTGAACACATTTTTCAAAGATCCCAACAGAGAGGAGAAAAGTATAGAAGGGAAGCAGAAAATGAGATGTATATAAGATCACAAAATTCATTATGCACAAATCCATTATATGAACATTAAAATTCAATTTCATGTATAATTTTATTCAAACTGAAATACTTGTAGCAAAATCTTACAAAATAGATACATAGAGTTTGTATGCTGAAAAGACAATTTTAGTTAAAAAATGTGTATTATATATTTGTGTGTGTATGTGTGAAGGCATACACTGGCAGAAGCATGCATGTGGATGTCGGAGGACAGCCTAAGGGTTCAATATTCATCTTCCAGTTGTTGGAGACAATGCATCTCTTGTTGTCTGCTATGTTATGTACTCTAGTCTAGGTGGACTATGAGGTTCTGGAGGATTTTCCCTACCTCGACATCTATCTTTCCATGGGAGTTTTGGGATTCCAGATATTCCCCTAGTCTAGTTTTTACATGGGTCTTAGGGATCCGAACTCATATCTTCAAACTTGCAGAACAAATTCTTTAACATATTGACTCACTTCCTTGACCTTGAAGATTACATAGTTTTAATGAAACAATTGAAAGATAGCTATACCAGAAGATGTAATTTGCTCCTTGATTGGAATACTGAACCTTGAAAACTATTTTCTCTGACATAATTACAGGCTTAACAGATTCCTATCAAATTTCCATCACACTACAGAGCCAAAGTCACAGATCTGGGGAAAGAGACGAGTAGAGCAGAGGGAATTTGATAGAGTAGAGAGGGAGAGAACAGACAATGGTGGGAGACAGTTGCCAGAATGAATTATACACATGTCTGAAATTGTCAAAGAGCTAGCTTAATTTAAAATAATCCACAAAGACTTCTATAGATTAGATGTTTCTTTTCTAAAATTTAAGAGACTACAAGAGAATCAAGACATGTAAAAAGATTTTGAAAAGAATGATACATTGGATGGATCCAATCCATCTTATGATGGTACATGCACAGAATGAATTATTTAGACCTTATACAATCTTTTACTAACTTCTGCACTTAGAGTACTGTGTTTCAAAATGTACTGATCAATTTGAATTGTTAAGTGTTTTATAAAGATTGTGTAATGAACATGTCACTAAAAAATCTGTTGTTACTCAAAGGGAATTGCTATGAGATTAAACATGGTGATTTCAGAAACCCATGAAATTTCTCCATTACATAAAGATTATTATTTTATGACTTAAATAGAGTCACAAAATGCCACAAATTTCTTGATATTGAAGAATAGTAAATCTTTATTGAAACAAAGCCTGTTAATGAATGCAGATATAGCCATCTATCTTGTGTCTCTTACCTCAGCAGAGCTCAGTATGATGGAAGGCTGTATTCAAACTGAATCACAAATTGTTGGAACTCCATGCCCATTATTTCCTTTATAAATTATTGGCACATGGGATACTGGAGACACGGCTCAGTGGTTAAGAGCACTTGGCTACTTTAGCAGAGGACCTGGGTGTTGAAATAAGAGCAGCGGGGCTGCGTCCCCAACACCCCGGCCGCTTGGCTAGCTCATGCCCGAAATAACAACACACAAACTGTATTCATTTAAGAACTGCTTGGCCCATGAACTCTAGCCCTTACAGGCTAATTCTCGCACCTGGACTAGCCCATTTCTAGTAATGTGTGTAAGCACCCCAAGGTGCGCTTACCGGGAAGATTCTAACCTATGTCCATGTTGGGTCGGAGCTTCATCGCGTGTGCCTCAGAGAGCAGAGCTATCGGGAGAGCGGAGCATGGCGTCTCTGCTCCAGAGAGCAGAGCTGTCCGGTCTATCCGGGAGCAGAGCAGAGTCTGACCTCACTTCCTCTTCCGCCCAGCATCCTATTCTGTTTATTCCACCCACCTATGTTCTAAGCTATGAGGCCAAGCAGTGTGTTTATTATAATTAACCAATTACCTTCCTCCATCACCTGGGTTCAGTTCTTAGCACACACATGATGGCTTACAGCCCTTCGTAACTCTAGTTCTGGGAGACTCTATGCCTCCTTCCCGCCTTCATGGGTACTGCATGAGCATGGCACACCGGCATGCGTATGGGAAAAACACCCCTACACATGAAATAAAATAAGCAAGTCTAAAAATAATTTTAAAAAATGTTGACATGTGGCTGAAGAAATGGTTCAGGGTTTAAGAGTACTGACCGCTCTTCCAGAGAACTCAGGTTGGGTTCCCAACAACATAACTGTTCTTACCTCCAGTTGCTGGAGATCCAACACCTCTAGTTCCACAGATATGCACATGGTGCACACACATAAATGCAGGCTCTCTCTTTCTCTTTCTCTCTCTCTCTCTCCATATATATATATATATATCCATTATATATATATATATATATATATATAATGCACTCTCTTTTAAAATATTGTCATCTTTAAATAGTGAATATTTGTTCAGCTTTTGCTCCTCCTCAAAAATTACATGTAGTAATTGATAGTTTAAATCCTAAAATAAATAAAAATCTTCAAATGGGAAAAAAAAGTCAAATAGATTTGAGTACCTTAGATTCTTGTCATTTTCTGAGCTATTAATAGCACTTTCCTTTCTCACTCTTTCTCCCAAGAAAAACAGGATTAAATATTTCTAACAAGATTTCTCATCAATGGATGAATCATCAGTCATAATATGTTAAGGATGGTTTGGGTGTCTAAGAGGCATTAGTGCACAGGAAGGTATTAAAATGTTTAATAGCTGTGAAAGGAAGCTGTCTATACAACAGAAAGGTGCCCATCATCTTATATGCTTAGGAAGGCAGGGTGGGGGCTCAACACACATCTACCACTACTAGATGCAAATGTTGTAAATGTCTTTGCACACTGTAATGCTACCAGAAAAAGAAGAGTTACCTGTGCAGACTCGGAGCATATTCTAAAACTAAGCATAACAAACAAGAAGGTGTTTCCCCAGTGCATAAAAAGTTCTGCCTGCTAAATGAAAACTGCACTTCCAGGGGTACATAAAAGGCGATGACTCCCTGCTGTGACCACAGTTTATGTCTCTCCTAGGTTTGCTGGGTACTTTACACTACTTAAAAGCACAAGCTAGGTCCCACTATGACCATCATCCTAAAGCACTACAGAATTTTGACTGAACAGCCAGCTGAAGAGTCGTTTGTTAGATGAATGAGATAAACCGGTGGCTTTAATGGAGTCTCAGAAGAGTTGGGGGAAAGAAAATTGTGCTTTGAATGGGAAAAAGCAACTTGTATGTTTCCAGATTTTAGGCCTAGATCATTATCAAACTGAAAAACAAACAAACAAAAAACCCATCCTATTAGAGGCGAAGGTCTAAGGCATTGGTGAACTTGTTATTGACATTTGGGAGCCTAAGGCAGCAAGATAGCAAGATGGGTGCTTAATAAGGAAGTTCCATGCTGTGACTGACACATGGACAAAACATGAGACTCCAGTAGATCTTAGTCAAAGTTATTTGATCATCCAGAGGATGTCTGCATAAATACAAACTGCAGATAAATCTAATAGTTAGCAAGTTGTGACCAGCATAGTGCATGAAATACTCTTGTCCTATAAACTGTTTATTTGGAGTTAAAATTTAGATTTCAGTGGCGTGTCTCTTCTTTTATTGGCACAAGCTTGTAACCATCAACTCAGAGAAAACCTTCTCTTTGTCTAGGGCAAACATTTTTACAAAGAAAAATTCAGGTTTGATGAATGAAAATAATATAGAAGTTAATTCCAGACATAAAGACTCCGAGCATGATGTTTGAAAGAAACAGCAACAACAACTGCAGCAAACCAGACAGACTATTGTTTCTGGAATACTTTACTGGCTCATGAGGATAATGACTATACAGGTATAAGTTAAAGAGGTCTTAAATAGCCAGCCCAAAGTGTTTCTAAATGCTCCAGGTATTTGAGCTATAGATCTCTTGGAGGTCTTGATAAGTAAGATTTCAAAATATTGTCAGTGATTATTCTGTACTGGCATTAATGTAACGATTGAGAGCAATGGTTCTCAACCTTCATGATGCTGTAACCCCTTAATACATTTCCTCATGCTGAGGTGATCCTATCAATAAAATTATTTTAGTTG
Organism: Alexandromys fortis; assembly: GCF_014885135.2. Classification (NCBI taxonomy): domain Eukaryota; kingdom Metazoa; phylum Chordata; class Mammalia; order Rodentia; family Cricetidae; genus Alexandromys; species Alexandromys fortis. The sequence goes on from NW_026067966.1 coordinate 592,315, forward strand.
TTACTTTATATCTGTGACTTTGCTACTGTATGAATTATACTATAAATATCTGATATACAATCTTTGTGAAGGGTTGTTTGACCTTCAAGGCGTCTTGACCCACAGGTTGAGCACCACCTCTGTAGAGAGATGCAGTGGCATATATGGATATATGGATGGACATTCAGTCCATCAACAAACAAGTCACATAAAAGTGGGCTAATCATAGCTGAAGTGTACCAAGGATCAGCACCATGACATGGAGACTCAATACCAATCACTGTGATAAGCTTTGATTTTAGTTTGTAGAAACCTGCTAGCCTTTGTTACCTCATTTCATACTGTTAGTAAATATCACTAGCCTATCACATTGAATGAAACAATGGGGATGAAATGTGAGCAGGATGGACAAGATCCGGTCCTGGAGAAAAAAGGCAGGATGGTGTTAGAGAGATATCAAAAAGGAAAATAATATGAATGAAGAGCTGCAGTGCAGAGACACACGTGAACTAGAAGAGCTTAGCATGTGGGCAGAGACTTAGACTTTCTGCTCAGGGGTGGTTGATCTAAGGGCATAGTATTTAAGTTGAGATTCTGAGTTGGATTTTATAATGATCAAGAAGAAAGTACCTGGTGAGATTAAAATGCAGACTCCATGTTATTAGAGCCAAAGAAGAAGGGGTCCTGAGTTGACTGTAGAATATGAGATAAGAAGGAATTTGAGAGACTCTGCTCAACTATTTATGCAAGGCTCAAGGCTTCCACTCAGTCTGATTTTACTGGGACTCTTATAGGACACTTCAAGCAAGAGAATTCCATGACAGAGTCAAAGCATATGAACACAATGTGAAATTTGAAAGTTTAAGACCCCCTTTTCATCAGTTTGACTGACAAAATAAAATGATTCTGCTATACCAACATAAAAAATACAGAAAATATCTCAACAAAATTAGTAGACATAGCTACAAAGCAGACAAAGCACTCAAAAAGCTGCATGCCATCAGACATCATGAGAAATGTGAATACAATAAACATTCTTCTTAAAATGATAAAGCCCTATGTTAGTGATGGTCAAGGAAATCTAGCAAATTAGATACAGATGTGGGAACTCAAATAGACACGTTCCTGGGTATCATTAATTCAACTCTTTCAAAGATCATTTTCTGCCAATTAGAGCATGTAAATAGTGTGTTTTAAAAATACACTATAAAATATCAAGCCCAACTTTTCAGATTTTAGCATTGATTTTTCAGAACCTTATATTAATCAAACTACTAAGTCTCTCATAGTTAAAAAAAACTTTTCCTCACAGTCATCATAGCAACTCTTTGAAGACTTTTGTCTGTTGTCTGGGTTTCTATATTAATGATAAACTGATTGGCTCATAACTCAAGATTCTTATTAATTCTTATAACTTATATTAACCAATTATTCTTATCAATGTTAGCCACATGGCTTGGTACCTTTTTCAGTGGGGCAATTACATATTCCTTCTTCTGTGGTTGGGACAGGACTGGGGAGGAATGGGTTTCCTTCTTCCCAGAATTCTCCTGTTCTCATTGACCCACGTCTACTTCCTGTTTGGTTGTCCTGCCTATACTCCCTTCTTGGCTACTGGCCAATCAGCATTTATTTAAAACATAACTGACAGAATATAGACAATTATCCCATACCATTTTTACTAATGCATAATAAGCTTACTCATAAAGAGAGAAAAAAATTAATGATAATAAGCAACTGAAAAAGCAGAAACTTGTAGTTTGACACATATGGTTATGCAAAATCATGATCCTGAGAAGGACCTAAAGCTGCCAGCACACCAGAAGCTAATTAACATGGCAAAGAGAATTGACCTAAACTGAAGTGACTTTAATAGCCTGCCACCTCCATACAACAGTAGACACAGACAGAGAGACAAAGAGAGACAGATGAAGGAAGGGGGAGAGGGAGAGCAGAGCACACATGCATGAGAGACAGAGACAGGGAGACACACACACACAAAAAGTATGTGTGTGTGTGTGTGTGTGTGTGTGTGTGTGTGTGTGTGTGTGTGTGCGTGTGTGTTACAAGAAGGTTGGGGCAAGTGTTTTGAAACTACAATGTGCCAATAATCTTAAACACTGTGTTTTCCTGTGGTCGGGAGATAATTGCTTTATAATTAGTTTCTAATTATACTCAGTAAGTAATTTATAAATGACAAATGTGAGATGCAGAAAAAGGCATGAAATTTTAATTAAGTGGTGGGACAAAGGCAGATGTGGTCTAAGGAGCTGAGTTTGGGGGAAGGGAGACTTCTGCATATCTTACACTTCCCCAAATATGTTTTGTTTACAAGACAGTCCCTTGAGACTTTGTAGTCAACTGAGTTGAGTTTCATTTTAACAGAAAAAAATAAAACAGATGCAAATTATTGGGAAGTTTATTGTAGCAAACATTCAGTACTAGGACGTTTCAGTCTATATTTTATATTTTGAAGAAAGAAGTTCTTGGAAGTCAACATAGAGTCTGGGACAAGTACACCCTTATGTGACGTTTGACCCACAGAATGGATGATATCTCTTTTGTTTGGAAGCCTTGAAAGAGTTTCATCTTGGTGCTTCAGATATGTTCGGAAGAAATGGGGTCTTCCAGAGATCTGAGTTCCAAGAACACAACTTCATTAAGCTTTGTGTTGACCTAAGGCCAGAACTGTCTGTGGAACTCATAGTCCTAGCTTAGCTTTAAAGAGGTTTTGCTGTTTGTGAAACAAGCACGGTGTCTTGTTACAGTGCGAGCACGGTGTCTTGTTACAGTGTATATGGCAATGATTCATTGTGTTGTTTTCCATTGCTGTGATATTGATTCAACTCTTTCAATTATATACAACCTCCCTAAGGCCAAAAATGAAGTCTCATTCTTCTTTGTGTCCTAAGAAGTAGCAGGAATCCTGAAATAATAAAGATACCCAATGGATGACCTCTCACATGGATGATGTTGCTATGCAACATTAATGATGCAGAGCAAACTATCTGGAAATAGAGACTCATATAGTCTTTCACAGCACAGATCATAAGCCCTTTCTACTGGACAATTTAGCTATTGCAGTTTTGGATCATTGTAATGGTCAGCCCCTTTAGCAAATGACCCCCAAATGGTGTTAGACACAATTTCTTACTGTGATATCTGTATGCCATCTGAAACCTAGCCAGTTCTGGTTGGACTCAAAACTATGTTTTGGGTCATCAGCGACAGCTCAATGTATCTGTTATGCCTCGTGGGCTGAGGATAAATGTGTTATGTTGTACTAATGACAAGAACTAGAACATTAAGAGAGCAAGAAACCATGTAAAAGCCTCAGCACACGCCATGTCCACTAACAATCCAATATAAAAGGCATCAATCACATGACCAAGCTGAAAATCAAAAAATGATGAATACAGTTTCTCTACAATGATGCTGTTATATTTTATGGACACATTATTCATAATATAAGAATAAACCTGCTTTAGTCGCTTTCAGCTATGTGTAAGAAGAAGAAGATGGACACAGCCTCAAACACCTCCAGCCATCATCTTCTCTGGTTTGTTCTTGACATTTCAATTTAGTTGTATATGGAGTTTGCTGCTGCTGAAGACACCACCTGCTTGAGTCATAGAGCATGGAGCTATCACCCTGGCACTGACCTGGGTGATAGTGGGTTCTGTCCCACTAGCTGGCTTTCACAGTCCGGAAAGGGCTATGCACGCTACCAGAAGAGAAAAGTACCATCGGCTCTACCCAGCTGTGAACTCTATGAGCTACACTAATGACCAGCTAGAAAGGACATGTCCCCTTGAAATTTTTACCCCACATTAAGGAAAAAGGATATGTATCATGTTTAGTACTAGAACCCACAAATTTTGCTTGCAATTGATTTCATTTTAAGTTATTGAAGATATATATTTGAAAAATAAAATCTGTTACAAAAATGCAATTTATATGTTACTTAGAAGCAATATACTCTGACAAAAGAAGCCACTCTAATTATGAGAAAAAGAGAAGACAACATATAAGGCAAATTTACAGCTCACTTCTTAATGATTTCAGGTATGAGGAAAAGAAGATAGAACTTATTTAAAGGCAGTATGCTGTGAATAGTGCAAATTTATTTGTGTTCATTTATGTGTATGTACAATATAGATATATAAATGTATTCATATATCAACTGATATATGCATTTGCCCAAAAAGTGGAAGGGAAAGTGCAATATAATAAATCCCCAAAGCCCATTAACCTAATGACTAGAGGTACAGTAAGATCTCTAGATTTTGGTGAGTCTTGTATCTTGAATTTAAGAGTTCATGAAAATTTGGACTAAACATTGATGGAGGAGCCTTAGTTCTCCCACAGATACTGAGGGAAGAGCACTCTAGACAGAAAATGGGAGAGTCCAGAGCCCCTATAGGATAAGGATTTTTACTGTTTTTTTTTTTTTAACAAACCATAAGGAGGTCTGGTGGGGGGCGAGGAGGCTGAAAGTGATGATCTGTAAGATTTATTGGTGAGTAAGCTAGCTTTATAAAAGGGAATCTTGGTTATGATTGACAACTACCATTTCTTCTCTCCAAATATGCCTTAGTGACATATACTTAAGCTTGGGCTCTCACTGAATCTGTATATATGGTGTTGTTTTGTGAAATCTACTAAGTGACCTAACACACAGAAAAGAGAGGGTTGTCTTCCTACTTTATCAGTGCAAAATCAAATGGGTGCTCCCTCCTCTGCTAGCCTGTTAAATGATAACTGATGAACAACAGCGTGTTTCTTTGCACACATCAGCCCTAGAAATAAGAGGATTTCCCTAAAGGGAGGAATTAGGTACAGAATGTAGAAGAGGCTGTTCTCTTGGACATATGCTCTGTGGGTGTGCCACTGGCAGAGTAGTGTTGGACAAAAGTGAAGCTTCATGTGTCACACGTGATGTTTTCCTTGTGCTAGGAGAAGAGCGATGAACAGAGTGCTTAAGCTATACCATAAAACAGAACATTTGCCACCAAAGGTAAGGTATAATTCCAGGCAACTTTCCCTTTTTCGTATTTTGTATAGTAAAAAAAAAAAGTTGTGATAATTTCGATTTCATTAGTGTTTATCTCTCTTCTGTTACCCACCTCATGTCACATGAAAACAGTTGTGATAATAAATGTCAATAAAAAATAAATGTGCTTATAATGAAGCTTATTTCATTATGTATCTTGTATCATCTAGTAGTAAGCACTCTCTTCTTGATTCAGTGTGATTTAATGATCACAAGCTAAGGCTTAATGAAGTTGTATTGCTTGATAATGTTTGCATAGGCAAGGGCAAAACTATATTTGAACTAAACATTAAATTCAAGCTGCAATCATAAATCATTAACAACTAGATACCCAAAGATTGTCAGTAGCATTGTATATATTATTAATTATAAATATATATATCCCATAGTTACAAATCACAGTGAAATGTAAAGTACCACACATGTATAAATGTATTATCTATTACATCTCAAATGATATTATTAATAAAATATGCTGACGGTTTATAAATGTTCAAGAGATGATAGGGAAATGACTGACTAACTTTCATAATACACAGTCTATAAAATCTAAAGGGATTTCAGTAAAGATGTTGTTTTTAAATATCAGTTTCTTTTTAAAATAGGCTTTAATTTATTCTTTGAGAATTCTATACATATTCATAATGCTATCCCCATCTCTTCATACCACTCCCAACTTGATATAACCTTGTTTAAATGTATTGAGCACATTCCAGGATGCCTATATGTACACGCATCTGTGAGCACAACTACTGGAACTTCAGCAACCTACCAAGGGCTTTAGGTTGAAAACTGTTGAAGACTGACTCTCCCTTCTTAAAACTAAATCAAAATTCATTAAATTCTCAACACGACTAACACAAAATGAACAATACCAAAACAAAAGAAAAATCTTATAAAATGCTTACCTGGAAAAGCAGGAAAAACTATTACTTTTCATGTTTCTTGTCAGTTTCGTTAAGTCTAAGTAATCTTCTATTTATAATTGGCGCTAGCACGTTGACATATTTAATACAGGCAAGAGTCACACAGACATAATATGAATAAGTAAAACCTAGATGAATAAAATGCATGCTGTGGATAAACAAACATACCGTTGCCTAGAGCAATGTGTGTGTTAGAGCACATAGTTAAACTTATTTTCTTTTTTATTAAGTCTGAAGAATGTCCTTATACTTCTACTTGTCATTTCTTAATATGGTCTCGTTTTGTATTGATTTAATAATTTTATTCTCAAAGAGGAGTTTAAGTTCAATTATCTATTTACAGGCATGCTATGTATAGTTCCTGCAATCATTCATACATATATTTATTCAATGGGCACTTTTCAGCATGATCAATGCACAAGACCCAGATTTAAAATATTCTAGACATAGTGTACTCATCAGTAGTTTATTGGTGGAAAATGGAAATACAAGTAAATCACATTAAAACGATGAGAAATGTTTTATGTCAGGTGGCTTAGTATGCTAATGTAGTTATAGCTAATAAAGTCTGTGGGTAGAGTTAAGTACATTGATTCTATACATAATCTATGTTCTAATTTAAGCTAAGTGAATTGAACCAGGTAGACAAGTGTGCACGTCAGCTAAACACAAGGGATTAAGAGTGTTTATGACCAATAAATATTTTATTTAAGATTATAAGACATGTCCTAGTGTATCAAAGAAACACTAGTCTCAAATACAACATGTGCTAAAGGAGGGGGGGTTGCATTTATAATGTCATGGCTATGATTTATCTTTCATTAATTATGTTTCCTGCTAGATCCAGTATGTGACAAATTTAGATACATGTATACTGAGAATATACTAGAATTTCTTACAGTCATTAAAAGGGTTATCTTCCCACAGGATCTTTATATGAGCTGATCAATTTTATATTGATTGTAAAATTTTCATGTGACCTCTTACAGTGATTTAGCTTGTCCATATTATGCTCAATTTTTTCCATCATATTTCTGGGTTAATGGTTTTACTCACTAAGACCATATTGATATGATAAATAGTCCAAATTCATTATATTGCATAATACTCATAATTGGTCCATATGGTAGGAATCACTATTAGATGTGTTATATGCAGGGGGAAACTGATTACAGGTGGTACTAGGGATAAAAGTACAATTAAGAAATTACCTATGGGGGGCTGGAGAGATAGCTCAGCGGTTAAGAGCATTGTCTGCTCTTCCAAAGGTCCTGAATTCAATTCCCAGCAACCACATGGTGGCTCACAACCATCTGTAATGAGGTCTGGTGCCCTCTTCTGGCCTGCAGGCATACACACAGACATAACATTGTATACATAATAAATAAATATTTTTTTAAAAAAGAAATTACCTATGGAATCCAGGTAGTAAAAGCATCAAAAGTCCCAAAATCACATTTTGGTTTGTATTCTGACTCTCCTTCTTGGCTACTCATGAACTTAGAACTTATGATGTGTTGAAGTGAAAATGCCTCCATCATTCCTGATACATAGTGACTACTCAATCAACGTTAGTTGCTGTGATGGTTAGCTTTAGTTAGCAACTTGACATAACCTAGAATACTTGAAAAGAGAATCTCAGTGATGGATTGTCCTAACTGAGTTGGCTTATGGACATAACTGCCTTTTTGTCTTATTGACTGTTTCCTTTGCCTTACAGAAGCATCTCAATTTTAGGAGGCCCCATTTATTAATTGTTGCTCTCAGTGTCTCTGCTACTGGGGTTACATTTAAGAAGCAGTTTCCTGTGTTCATACATTAAAGGTTACTTCCCACTTTCTCTTCAGTGTGGTCAGATTTATGTTGAGGTCTTTAATCCATTGGGACTCAAGTTTTTTTTTTTGTGCATATGGATAGGTGTGAATCTATTTGCATTCTTCTACATAATAACATCCAGTTATACAGCACCATTTGTTGAAGATGCTTTCTTATTTTCCCATTGTATTGTTAGCTTTTTGTCAAAAATTGGGTATTCAGCTGGGCGATGGTGGCGCACACCTTTAATTCCAGCACTCGGGAGGCAGAGGCAGGAAGATCTCTGTGAGTTCGAGACCAGCCTGGTCTACAGAGCTAGTTCTAGGACAGGCTCCAAAGCCGCAGAGAAACCCTGTCTCGAAAAACAACAACAACAAAAAATTGGGTATTCAGAAGTGTGAGGATTAATATCCAGGTCTCAGATTCGATGCCATTGGTCAACCAGTCTGTTTTTATGCCAATAGCAAGCTGTTTTCATTACTGTAGCTCTATAATAGAGGTTGATGTCAGGGATACTAATGCCTCCAGAAGTTCCTTTATCGTATAGGATTGTTTTGGCTATGTTTTTTTTTTTTGTTGTTGTTGTTGTTTTTCCATATGAAGTTGAGTATTGTTCTTTCGAGGTCAAAAAGGTAGCCTACAAAATGGGAAAATATCTTTACCCAACCCCATATCAGACAGAAGGCTGATCTCCAAAATATTTAAAACACTCAAGAAATTAGGTTTCGAAGTATTAAATAATCCAATTTAAAAATGGGGTACAGATCTAAATAGAAAATTCCCAACATAAGAATTTCAAATGACTGAAAGTCACTTAAGAAATTGTCCAACATCCTTTGCCTGTAGTCATCATAGAACCTATGTCCAGCAACTGATGGAAGCAGATGCAAAGGACCACAGAAGAGCATTGTGCTGAGCTCCCAAAGTCCAGTTGAAGAGAGGGAGGATTGGGAATACAAGCAATGAGGTCAAGACCACGTTGGGGACACCCCACTTAAACAGTTTACCCAAGTTAATGGAAGCCTTCCATCTCTGGCCTGAGAGTGAGGGAACCAGCGTAGGACTAAACTATGCCCTCTGAATGTGGGTGACAGTTGTATGGCTGGGACAGACTGTGGAGCCACTGGCAGTGAGACCAGGATTTATTGCTACTGCTTGTTTTTTTTTTTTTTTTTTTGGAATCTATTCTCTCTGGAGGGATACCTTGAATAGCCTAGATATTATGGGGGAGAGCCTTAGTCCTTCCTCAAAGCAATGTGCTAAACTTTGTGGAATCCCCATGGGAACCCTTACCTTCTCTGAGATGTGGATGGGGGTTGGAAGGGAGAAGGTTGAGGAAGCAGGAGGAGGGGAGAAGTTGGAAATGAATTTGGCATGCAAAATGAGAAAATATATTTCAAAAAAATGAAAAAAATGGGAAAATAAAGCTGAACACAAGCAAGCAAGTAAGCAAGTATGCATTCATTTTTCTTGGCTCTTGACTGTGAATGTGATGTTACTAGCTGGAGTTCCTGTCTTGACTTCCCATAATGATGGACTGGGATTGGAACTGTTAGCCAAATAAGTCCTTTCCACCTCACACTGCTTTTATTTAGTGTATCTTAACCACAGCAACAGATATGAAGCAAGGAAATCCTTCCATTCTATCGTTTAACAAGATCCATGTACGCAGATGCCCATATATGCATAAACAGAAGAAAAAAAATGTGTACATAGCAAAGTAAACTCCTCTGGAATTGAAGACACTCCGAATGTAGCTTGGAATCATTACAGAGCTCTGGCAATACTGCCTATAATTTCACATCTCCCTGTCTTTGCATTTCCTGCTGATATATTTTCATGACAGCCAGTCACCATCTCTTGGTTCCACCTGCTTCCTTCCACCACTCCCTCTGCCATCATCACAGTCGGGCACGGAGAATAATTGCAGAGCCAAAGGATTCAGCCTTCAAGTAGGGGGAATGAACAGCAGGAACAGATGGAACATTTGAGAAACTGCAATGGCAATTTCACTGGTGTCTCTGAAGCCACATAAACACAACGAGGTTAAGGAGAAAAGAAAATTATTTCCTAGTGGTTTGTTTTTCTGATTTTTTGTGACTGTATAAGGACAAATCAAAAGCTATTCCCCACCATGTTTCCTCCAAGTATATACTTTATGTGAATGGTTTCAATCAAATGTGTTTTATTACACAGAGCGATCTTAGCATTTAAAAAGAAGAAGTTTTCAGGTAAAGTTTTGGGTAAGCTTTGAAGAAAGAATAAAAGAAGCAGATTTGAGATTACAGTGAGGTGATACACTGTTTCCTTGTTCTTCAGGATGCTTCTTCTCCTCAGAGTGAGGCATAGACCTTAGTTTACTGTGTTTGACACCTTTATTCATCAAGTCATCAGACTGGTTCAAGGCACTTGCTTCTATTAGTGAATTATCAGTAACTTAGATTCCCCAACCATAGTTAGAATAAACATTCCCAAAGCACCAAACTCAAAGAGAAAATAAACCAAAACTTTATGAAGAAAAATGCAGCCATGAGGGAAGCAGACATACAGCTGAGTAGCCAATATCTGAGCCTGGAAAAACTCGTTGGAATTTGGGGAGGTTTCTGGGTCACTATGAAGATGTCATATGTCCAATACTATTGTCACTGTCTCTGCAATATGCACAACCAGTAGTCATGACACTTAGGACTTCTTGAACAGCAAAATTGAGTAAAAGAGTTATTCACCCCTCATTACCTCGTCTTACACTCAGTTTCCTGTTCTTAGAACTCAGACTAGAGAATAAGTTTCATTTCACAATTTAACTGCATTACTGTGATAGCTAATCTTAGTTATCAATTTGACACATTTGGGAAGAATGGGCCTCAAATGAGTGATGCTGTCATCAGATTGGCCTGTGACTATGGCTGTAGGTGCAGTTTTCTTGACTGCAATTTGATTCAGGAGAACTCAGCCTCCTGTGGGTCAGGTCATCACTGTGCCTGTGGCCGGTGCCTTTATGAGGAAAGTAACTGAATGGGAGCCAGTAGACAGTATTGTTCCATAGTTTCTGCTACAGGTTCCCCCATCAGATTCTTAAACTTCCACACACACACACACACACACACACACACACACACACACAACTCATCAAGAGATAAAAACAAGAAGCAGGCAGGGATTAATGAAGTGCTGGAGCTAAGATATGCCTTCCCTCAGGAGCAGGGTGTTAAAAAACAATGTCCCAACACCACCTAGATAATGACAGAATTTTGGAGCTGTGTTGAAGAGCTATGGACATTTTGTGCATGTGCTATATTTTTAAAAGAATATTCAATAGTTATTTTCTCATGATATTTCTAGAATTAACGGGTAAGAACCAGTTTCAAAGTCCAGAGAGGTACCTGAGCGAGGTAGGGAAGAAAAATCAATAAGTTCATAAAATTCTGCATCCAAGGGCATCAGGCTTCTAACAGTATTGTGAGCAAAAAGTGAGAAAACAAAGTCTCAAAATGGAAAAAAGTATTTCTAACTTAGAAGCCCCTGCCAATCTAAATGATTGACATATTCCGAAGGTGTGATAAAAATATTCAGGTTATCTCTCTTTTTTAGATGGCCAAAGAATACCCACTGTTGCAGAACAGTGATCTGGTACCCTGTAAAGATTTGTTAGCTGTATTGCTTTAATAAAACACTGATTGGCCAATAGCCAGGCAGGAAATATAGGTGGGACTACCAGGCATGAACTATAGACGGGTCAACCAGAACAGGAGAATACTGGGAAGAGGAAAGGTTCAGTATGCAGTTGTCACCCAGACACAGAGTAAGCAAGATGAGAATGCCTCACTGATAAAAGGTACCAACCTACATGGTTGACACAAACAAGAATTATGGGTTAATGTAGGATGTGAGAGTTAATAAGAAGTGTGAGCTAATAGGCCAACTAGTTTATGATTAATGTAGATTTCTGTGTGTTTCCTTGAGACTGAGTGACTGTGGGACCAGGCAGGACAGAATACTCCACAGACAGAGATAAATAATGACAAGGAAAAACACAAGCCAAGAGTATTCTCAGAACGACATGTGTTCATGTATGCTCAACAAACATGAGAAAGCAAACATAGATGACAAGATGATCTGGGGGAGGAGGGGCTTTTCTCCACAAATAGATGAAAATAATATTTATCCTATTTTCTTGTTTATAAGATTCAACCACTATAAAAAGGTTTTAGGTTTGAGCTCCTAAATTGTAATATATGTATGTGTATGTGTATATATATATATATCTTCCATATATATGCATATACATAAATAATATGAATATGTATACAAAATATCTATACATATAAAGATAGAAAATTAAAACAGGCAATTGTTAACACTACAGAAACAATTTAAAAATGCAAATAAATTAGGAATTAGTGTCATGATTTTGAATATGTCTGCATGGTACAATAATGCAAACATCAAATATTGGTCCAGTAAATAATTTGTTTTACTATGTTGGAGCTATGAGAAAACATAGATGTGTGAATCAAGAGGGAAATCATGTACAGAAACAGAGGTTATCTCAGTCAAAGCTCAAAGAATACAGCAGTGATGCAGTGTTTTCTGAAACATGAAAGAAAAGTACACACGGAACATTTTTCTGCCTATGCTGCACTACTGAGCATTTGAAACATTGCCTTCAGTTCTGGACCCACCAAGGACCCCAACAGACTCCAGGGGATATTGCTAATCCAATGGTTGCACAACTCCGGCTAGGTGAAAAGAGTCACAGAACTAAACCGAAAATCCGGACCCTGGGAAAATTACTGGGATAAATTAGAACGATGCATTGATAGGGTTGGGGAGGAGATGGGGAGGGAGGGAGGAGAAGCCAGTAATCAGATTTCAAATAACAAAATCAATCAATAAAAGAACAAAAAAAACCCATAAGCATAGTTACTTGTATTCTAGGAGTGGGAATCAGTGTGTGAGAGATTTTAGGAAGTAGCTTTGTTTCTGATAAAAAAAAACTTCCTTTTTTATTGATTTTATTGAACTATATATTTTTCTATGCTCCCCTTCCTGTCTCTCTCCTCCCCTTCAACCCTCTCCCAAGGTCCCCATGCTCCCAATTTACTCAGGAGATCTTGTCTTTTTCTACTTCCCATGTAGATTAGATCCACATATGTCTCTCTTAGTGTCCTCATTGTTGTTTAGGTTCTCTGGGATTGTGGTTTGTAGGCTGGTTTTCTTTGCTTTACATTTAAAAACTACTTAATAGTGAGTACATGTGATAATTGTTTTCTGGGTCTCACTCAATATGATGTTTTCTAGTTCCACCCATTTGCCTGTAAATTTCAAGATGTCATTATTTCTTTATGCTGTGTAGTAATCCATTGTGTAAATGTACCACACTTTTCTTATCCATTACAAAGAGCTTTCTACAGCATAGACATGGAGTTATTATTATGAGAAATAACTACAGCTTCCAAAGCCTTCGGTGCCCATTATTGGCCCTCTCCCATAGGATTCAAGGACCATTCAATTGAGTCATAATATTGATGTAAGTAAGATTCTGAGTAAGCCCAGGGAATCCCTAGTCATTGTCCCAGGGTCTCTACCCATGCCCCTCACTCATGTCAAGCACCCGTTGTGCAATCACAACACAGCAGGTGCAGTGCTGCTGCATTTCCACTAGAGACACTGATCAGACTCTTTTTCCTAAACAAACATGACTGTATTTTTAAAAGAATTTCTACTTAACTTTTTATTGATTCTTTGGGAATTTCACAACATGTACCCTAGTCCTGATCATTTCCTACTCCCTTCATATCTGGCACTCACCCCATAATGTGCCCCCCAAAAGAAACTTAAAATAAGTTAATTAAAACAAAATAAAGCAAACAAAAAAAAGGCCATTCGTTCCTCCCTCTTTCCCTCTTCTCCAACACCTCTTCATTCTTCTTATTGGCTTTGGGTGCTGTGGTGTGTTGTGTAGTATCCTCTTTTCTCCACTCACCTAACTTTAAAATGTACATTGTGTTGTGTGTTGTTGGCCAGGTTCAAGGCCTCTGGTTTTAGGTATACCGTCAATACTGGACCCTCACTGAGACTCCTCTCAGATATTCAGTCATGGAGATACCATAGCTGTGGTTTCACAGAGCCAGTTCCTTTACAGGCTCCTGCAGGTCATAGATAGGGTAGATGTTGGATGTGCTGACTCAAAGCCCTGGATGTGGTAGCTGGTGGTAGTCTGGGTGGTTTCTGATTTGGTCAGTCTGGGTCCCTGGAACCACTCCCTCAGGCCCATGCCATCAGGGCCAACTCTCTCATGCCAGCGGAAAGAGGTAGGACCATCTCTCCCAAGTATGGAGCCAACTTATCTCCTTCAGTATACAGCAAGGGGCAGGGTCAACTCTCCCAGGGCCAGAGAAAGAAAGTGTCAGCTCAACATGGCCCTCAGATTTCAACACACATGCTTCCTGGATGTCCATGGTCCTCATTACCACTGAGAACTGTGTGGATGCCAGAGTCTGGTCAGCTACCTGAGGCCTTGCTGATGTCCGAGGGCCATTCTACCACCATGGCCATAGTGATCTAAAATGTCTTTTGCTGCCCCAGAGTCATAATGATGGCCAGGACTGAGCTGCAACTGAGAGCCACATGTGAGTCCATGGTCCCACTGCAACCGGGGTCTGCACAGATATCGACGACTCCTGTTATCACCAAAGGCCATGCAGATGCCCAGGATCAGGGCCACCATCTGAGGCTCATGTTGCTGCCTGAGGGTTATGCTGTAACTGGGACGATACTGATTGTAGTGGCCTGCACTGTCATTAGGGCCAGGGTGACATCCATGACCAGGTTGCTTCTGAGGAATATGTCTGGGTCCATGGTCCTACTACAACCTAGGTCTGCATTGATGTATGAGACCCATGTTACCACTAAAGACAGCACAGATACCTGATGTCTTCAATGCCACCTGAGGGCCAAGCTGGCACTGGGGCCATATTAATTAGAGTGGCCTACACTGAAACCTTGGGCCATGGTGTTATCTGGGCCCAATTTGCTGCTAAGAGCCACATCTGGGTCTGTGACCCTATACCAGACAGAGTCTGAGTTGATGTCCTGGGCTCCTGTTACCACCAAGAGCCATGTGGATATTCAGGGTCTAGTCAGCTATCTGAGACCATGTTGGTTTCTAGGGGCCATGCTACTGCCATGGCTTTACTGATCTAAGTGGTCAACACAGCCACTGGGGCCATCCTGACCTCTGGGCCAAACTGTTGCAAAGGGCCATGTCTAGGTCCATGGTCCAGCTACAGCTGGGGTCTGTGTTGATTTCTGTATTAGATAAGGTTTTCTATTGCTGTGAAAAGACATCATGAGCACGGCAACTCTTATAAGGAAAACATTAAATTGAGGGGGCTAACTTACAGTTTCACAGGTCCAATCCATTATTATCATGGCGGGGGGCATGGTGGCATGCAAGCAGATGTGGTGCTGGAGGCCTAGGAGAGTGCTACGTCTTGACTCAGAGGCAACAAGAAGTCAACTAGACGTCACACTGGGGAAAGTATCCTGAACATTATGGAACCTCAAAGCTCACCTCCACTGTGACACACTTCCTCCATAGACATACCCACTCCAACAAAGCCACACCTCCTAATAGTGCCATCCCCAATAAGATTATGGGGACAATTGCATTCAAACTGCCACACTCTCCAAACATGACTCTTGAAGAGAAGATCCCTCTCTCATGCAGATACTTCTTTTCTGCCTCTCATAGAAATTCTCCAAGACATTCTTTAAATGTAAGTGTTGAATTTTCAGCTTCTGGTAGACTTACGGAACTTAGCTGTGCACTGAGTTATCCAAAAACATTTAAAAAACTATAGTCTTACTTATCCTTTGAGGATTTTGTAAGTGTATACAGTGCCTTTTATCTTGTCTATCTCCTACTGCCCTCCACAATTCCTCCCAGGTCCTACAACCACTTCCCCTTCACTCTGTCTCTGTGATTCACTCTGTCTCTATGCCTCTGTATGTCATCTTTGTCTTTCTGTCTCTCTCTCTCTGTTTCTCTTCCTCTCTCTTCCTCCCTCCTTCCCTCCCTCCCTCCCTGTCTCTCTCTCCCCATTGAGTCCAATTAGTGTTATCTATATGTGTATAAATGATGTCAGGCCGTCCACGGGGGCACGAGTAATCCATCAGTTCCCATTAGTTCCGCAGCTGTACGGCAGGACTCCAGAAGAACCTCCATAGTTTTACTGGAAGTTAATTTTGTTCAGGGCAAGTAACCATGGCTGCTGTGAGGCTCTGAGTGTAACAGCACTGTCATGTCTAAATGACAAGGAAAGCCCTTTTATATAAACAGATCTTGCCTTTACTGCCTTACAAAGTAATTATTGTTTGACATTGTTGACATTGTTCAAAATGTTTAACACATGATTTAGATGAAATAGTATGTGATGCATCTTATTTTATTCATGAATTTATTTATTAAAAAATTTAATAATAGAATAAATACATATTTCAATTATATTTTAGAGAAAACATCACTTAAATGTTCATATACGTCTCTAATATATATCAAAGACATGTTAACTTTTAGTAAGGTTGAGAGGATACGAAAATCATGGCATATGACTGACAGGAAAAAGTGGTCAGAGAGGGAGTAACTGTTACCTTCAGGGCTGTCTTGAGACAGGGCCAGTAGAAATACTGTAAGCTGCCTGTTACTCTGCCACACACAACTAGGAACAGTGAGAAAAGTTAAAAGTAGGATTGGGTGGGCACCTTGTGGACTTCAGCGACCTAAAAAGTACATGCTGAGAGGCTTGCTTTACTAGAGAGCAAACCATTGTCATGGAATGTGTATAGTTTCAGCTGAGTCAGCAGAAACCAAACAGCTGTTTTTAGGAGCATCTCATGAGTCAAGTGCTGCATCCTGCGGTGTTTAGAGGAGAATGAGAGGCATGTTGGGGAGAGTAACATGATGACTTCAATGAAAAAAAAAAAAGATTTTCTAAATGGTGACTCCATATAATTTATCTTTGCTTTGGTGCCTTTAGTACCTGTTGCCAGGATGTACTGAAGTTGAAAATGTGGATTCTTAGAATTCGAGTGGCTCAGAGGCTCGACCCAGAACTAAAAGTTACATAGCAGAGGACCCTTTTTCCATTACTTCACCCAGTGGATAGCAGCTGGTTTTTCCGTGAGCCACACAATTATTTGTATCCTTTCCCTCATAACCTGGTCATTTATTTTCCCCCTGGAAGTAGGAGAAAGAACACTGGCTTTCAAAGCTTAATGAATACTGGTCGTGACTATGCCTATCTTTAACTAATGTGGTAGCTTCAGGCACAGGCCATTAGCCACCCAAGCCTGTGACTTCATTTATTAAATGAGAATAATGATAGCCTACTATTTTAGTCTCTAATGGAAAAAAAAAACTGAAGTACTAGAAAGTCTATATGTATTAAAACATTTTGGTATTGTGATTGCTTAGATATTGCTTATGTATTTGTCACGATACTGTCATCAATACTTTAACTTTGATCAATGGATTTAGTGCCTTGGGATAAGGATTTCTTGGTTAGTCACATTAAAAGGACAAATCTACATATGTTAGTGGTTCAACAATTTAGATGATCGCATTTAAATTCAGCAGCAACCTGTTGGAATTAGGAGCGGCAGCGGGGCTGCGTCCCCAGCACCCCGGCTGCCTGCTAGCTCATGCCTGAAATAACAAAACACAAATTGTATTCTTTTAAACATTGCTTGCCCATTATATCTAGCCTCTTCTCGGCTAACTCTCGCACCCAGACTAGCCCATTTCTAATAATCTGTGTAAGCACCCCAAGGTGCGCTTACCAGGAAGATTCTAGCCTACGTCCATCCTGGGCCAGAGCTGCCTGGGAGAGTGGAGCCTGGCGTCTCTGCTCCAGAGAGCAGAGCTGTCGAGTCTGTCTGAGGAGTCTTACCTCACTTCCTCTTCCTCCTGTTTACTCCTCCCACCTATGTTTTAACCTATCGGGGCAAGCAGTTTCTTTATTTAATTAACCAATGACCTTCCTCCATCAGCAACCTAGTTTGAGTTTGGTGCTACTGTGATGGGAAGCGATGAAAACATGGTTGTAAATAACAAACATAATTTTATTTTTGGTGGATTTTAACACAGGTGTGAGAAATAATTTGCATGACATGAACTTAACCTCATCAGGGATTTCCTAACTTTAAACACAATAAGGTTTGACAGTTGAAAAAGTATAATCTGGAAAACACAGTAAAAATCAGTTTAAAGGATAATTGCTTATTTATGTTTTCCTAATCTTCATTCATATTTATTTTTAAAAATATCTGTAGATTTTATTAACAACCAGATAAATAGTATATATAAAGTGTCATTTCTTTATAACTTTTTAGAATAATTTAAAATTAATGGGCACATTTGTTTAAACTTCCAATTTAAATTTAAATACACATGCCAAAAATGAGTATTAACTTCTGACTTTCACCAGAAAACGAACTAAATGTTAAAGTCAAATGCAGGCACCACCTGCTGCAGCCAGATATGATGGCTTTGTTCTCAGTGGTAATTTTTATATTAACTTTTAAAAAAGCATTTTCTATCAGAGTAAACTGTAGAGAAGATGTTTTTAGAAATAATTTAGTTTTAGTGATACAGGAAAAACATATCTCTACAGCTAAGAGGACTTGAGAATAGCTATATCCTAAAATAAACAAAAAAAACAATTTCATCAATTTTCAAAGCTGCTGTCTGTAACACTTTCATAAGCAACAAAAACAAATTTCCCTTATGAGAAAAAGTATGAAAAAAGTAAATATATCATCACAGTCATATTTCATCCTCAAATACAGGGCTGGATTCTAATACCATTCCAGGTGACAGGCAGTTATTATAACTTCCACTCTATGTAAGGAACATATTCTTTAGAAAGCATGAGTTAGTATGACAGAGTCCAGATAAAACAATGAAATACCGTTAAACATGAGTTTAGTGTAAACAAGTGACATTTTAAATATATGTATGGCCTATGTTCAAACAAAAATATTTCTGAAATTGCAACTGAAATGAATATTTTAATTTACTAAATCAACTTGCCTTTGGATTGATGTTGCATTGATTGAAGGTTGCCATTATGGTCTTGAGTCTCATCATCTGTGGACCATTCCAATAGAGCAAAGATTCTATTAACATCTTCCACATGCTAGTCCTAACACAGTGAGGGCACTCAAATCCCAGACAATGCTAATAGAGATGTCATGAAACAGTCAAAGTTTTAGAAGACATGATAGTCCCAGAGAAAGGAGCAGGAATGGGCTCTCAGGACACATTTCATGAGTAAAGGCTCACATCACACAGCATGGTTTAGAGGACTCCATCTTGAGAGCAAATGAGTCATTCTCTTGGGGGAGAGAATGTAGACACCTGTCAATCAAGAGAGGTGAAAGCTAGAATGAATGAGAAATACTAATTGAATAAAAAAGCAATGTCCAAGAATTTCCAGGAACCTCCTGTGCATTATGACACATCTTGTGAGCCACATGCCAACCAACTGCTGCACTGTTAAAAGATCTGGATTCATCCTGCTCTTGTTTTCATCTTCCTTCTTAATTGTCCTATTATCATTCTGTTTTACTGTGGTGTCACTAGCAGCAGGACCACTAGAGAGTTCACATTGACAATGAGCAGATCATTCCCCACAGAACAGATCTGCAGTAGACTGAAAGGATGAAGACATCACCCTAAGCTTGCTGTGCTCCTGGGAAATCTCCCACAAAGCTAAAGAGATTCTGTAATTCCAGGTGCTTGAGTGTGTATGCTTTCATCCGAAGGATTCTTAGCAGACAGGTAAACTAACACAGCATTAAGTGCCTTTGGATAAGTAATTTATCAAGCTTCAACCAAAGCAAATAAATATGAATTATTTTTAAACTCAGCCTCTAGAGCTATGTTAATAAGAAATCATAGTTATTTGATGAGTGATTACCATTAGGCATGTCCAGGCTTATTCATGCCCTTCAACCATGTCAGCACATAAGGACTAATGTGGCCCTTACTCAGGACCATTTAATTTAGGCTTTGATTTTAATTACATCTTTGATTTCAGTACAAACTCAGTTTTACAGAAAAAAAATGATTAAGATATCACAAAAACTTCTTGTATGGTTTTTGACCTGGATCTCCTTGTGATCTCTCCATAATTATAGTTCATCATCTTCATTGACACATCTATATCAAAGTTTGGAACTATTCTGACTTAAACCATTTTCTACTCATGACCTTTGTCAGTGACGGGGCCCATTCTAATTTCAAGTATCACCCTTCGTTTAGAGTCCAGATTTTTACTGCTAAGTGTTAGAGTAAGTAAATTGTCGAAGATCAAGGCGGAATTAAGTGAGACACTGAGCCTATACTATGCTGTAGAGTGGGACAAAGACCACTTTCTGTTTCAATTCACAATTACTTCTTAATAAGTCAAGAAGTGGTGGTTATTCCAGAGGAATGCCTGCATGGCTGCTTCCTGAACTCCCCTAGGAAGACCTAGGCAAGTTGGGGCAATCCAGGAACACCTAGCTAATACTATGCTTGAGATCTACCTAGGCATAAAGATTTAATTAGGTTGAGATTAAAACTGACACCTGCGTTTGTAAAATAGCTCCAGGTAAAACAAGGCTACACAGGCGTTCTGTGTAGCTGAGTCAAGAACACCCTGGCGTCAGCCTTGGGGGTTCGGGATGGAGAAGTCACTGACCATGTTTTCCAGCATGCCGAACTCCGTGTGGAAGGTCTATGTCTGCATGAAGAAAACTGTTGACTGTTCCTCATTTTTGTAGTAAGACTTTTGAGCACTTAGGAAATAGACAAAGCTGGGATGATCTGGGGAATAATGACTAATATCACTCATGTTTGTGAACACAAAGAACAGTGTAATTTGGTCCATTGGAAATATATTTCTAACTTCTCAAATTTAGTGACTTAATGTCACACAGATATTTTAACAGTCAGTGTCCTGGTTATGTTTTATTGCTTTATTGTTTGTTTGTGTTTGTTTACTTGTTTTGTCAACTTGACACAAACTAGAGTCATTTGGGAAGAGGGAACCTCTAATGAGAAAATGTCTCCACCGGATTGACTGTAGGCAAGCCTATGAATGCACTTTCTTGAATAATGATTGGTGTAGGAGGCCCTGATCCACTGCAGACAGTGTGACCCCTGGATATGTGGTCCAGGATTGTATGAGAAAGCAAAACTGAGCAACCTACAGGGAGTAAGCCAGGAAAAAGCCCTTCTCCATAGTCACTCTTTAAGTCCCAGCTTCCTGCTTCCTGCCCTGCTTTCCGTTGATAGCAGACCATGATATGCAACTATAAGTTAAATAAACTTCTCCAAGTTGCTTTTGGTCATGGCACTTTATCACTGCAGCACTTACTACCCTAACTAATATAGTTAGAAGTGGATCACTCTGGATGGTTATAGACAAGGCCTAAGCAAGATTTCCCTCCTGCCAGATGTTATAGAGCATAACCAATCTGGTTAACTTCCATATCTGATAAGACTACCACTGTAGTTGGCTCATGAATCCTCTTTCCTCTCCATCAGCTTCCATTTGTTGTATCTCATTCCTTAGCTGAGTCTCTTTACATTGTTGTTTTTGTTGTTGTTGTTATTATGTCTTCAATAGTCATTTAATAACAGTAAGTTATTATTATTATTATTGTTATATCTTTAATACCTAAGTCTGCCAACTTAGGAACCCGAAACAAGGCATTTTAAAAAGAACAGATCCCAAGTCAGCAACTATGACAGCTGGGAGCAAGGGCAGAAGATTACAATTTATAGTAAATTCCTTTTAAGGTCTCAAGGTCATGTTAAGCCCAATGGTGAAACCTCTGGGAAATTCATTACATGACATTTCATAAACCTTTATAAGAGATGCATGCTTTTTCAAAGAGCCATCATATTGTCATTTTAGACAGGTTTGCCTTGACACTTATTATTCTTGCTGTCCAAGAATGTCTTTAGAGAAACGCAACAAATAAAGTATGCAGTCATGTATGGGAAGGGAATTCTTAAGTTAACTAGCTCCTGTGACTCCAGAAACCAAGAAATCCCAGGGCAGGACATGGGTAATATAAACAATTGGAGAAGTCAATAATAGTGCATAATTGAAGCTCGTTAGGCTAATAGGGGGATGATAGGCTTACTGTCAGTAGTAGGCTAATAGCCTGAAACCTGGGGTCAAAGAGAGTGTAATACAAATTCTAAACTCAAGAGACTAAAGAAGTCAGAGGTTCAATTCAGAGAAAACAACACAAGGTACTCCAGATCCAGAGGTCAAGAGAACAAACCTGCTCTTCCTTGGCCTTTGCCTCTGCCAATGGGATGCTGCTTACCCACACTAAATGGATACAGATTTGTATTACCCACATTGTATCTATCACTTTTCTCCTAGCTATGTCAGAATACTCAAGAAGAAATAATTTAAAGAAAGAGCAATTTGTTTTGACTGACAGTTTGAGGGTATGGTGGCCCAGTATGGAAAAGTCATGGTAGGAGGATGTTACATTGCATCAATAGAGAGAGAGGAAGCTTTTCCCTTTTATTTATTTCAGGATTCTAGCCCATGGAAAGGTGTTGTTCAACCACAGTTAAGGTGGGTCTTCTTACATCCATTAACTAAATCTACATAATCTCTCACAGACATGACCAAAACCTTGTCTCCTAGGTGACCCTAGATCTCATTAACTTGATAATCAATATGAACCTTCAAGTTCAACCTCTGATTAAAATACCAAAGGAGGAATGGGTAGGGGAAGTCAGAGGAGAGGTAGGGTGTAGTAATAAGAGCGACGGGGCTGCATCCCCAGCACCCCAGCCGCCTGCTAGCTTATGCCCCGAAATAACAACACACAAACTGTATTCTTTTAAACACTGCTTGGCCCATTTCTATCTAGCCTCTTCTAGCTAACTCTCGCACCTGGACTAGCCCATTTCTAATAATGTATGTAGCATCCCAAGGTGCGCTTACCAGGAAAGATTCTAGCCTACGTCCATCCTGGGTCGGAGCTGCCTGGGAGAGAGGAGACTGGCATCTCTGCTCCAGAGAGCAGAGCTGTCAAGTCTGAGCTCACTTCCTCTTCCTCCCAGCATTCTGTTCTGTTTACTCCTCCCACCTATGTTTTAACCTATCAGGACCAAGCAGTTTCTTTATTATAATTAACCAATGACCTTCCTCCATCAGTAGGGAGGGATCGAGAGGAAAGGAGGGAGAGGAAACTGCAGTCTTGATGCAATATAAATGAAAAAAAATTAATAAAAATGACAGTGTCTTTTCCTAAGCCCTCACAGACATACCAAGAAAAGATGTTTTACCAGTTATCCGAGAAACATAGTACAAAGAAGTAGACATATCAAATTAACTAGTGACCAGAGGTTAGTGAAATAAGCTCAACTAGGACTGTTTGTCCCCAGATCACAAATAATTCCCATGGAAAAAATCTATTCAGGCATTCCAGATAGAGCTGAGGGGAGATCATGTCGCTCTGGACTGCACAGACAACACTGGGGCCCTCTGCACCCTGGGAAGGAATTGTCAGTGTCCACCACAGAAAAAAGCCCCACGCTCATTTCCAATTGAGTAACTCTTCCCGTATGCTTTTCTACATATATGAGAAAGGTGAAGGATTTCCAATTCAGTCACTTGCATCGTGAATTAATGTAATCTTTGTCTAGTCATTAGAATTAGACTTTGAGTTCCCTTGTAAAACAGGTAGTGTTTTAATAGCGGGTGACAACTGACTTGCAAGGCAGTGTTTATATTTGGATTCATAGCAAACAATGGTTCAATTTCTTCCCCTTCCTGCTAGGGCGAACACAGCTGGTTTGATTCTCAATGTCATTTCATACTTCACTTCGACTTGCTGTTGTGACTGCAGAATGACAGCAGGCTCCGGCAGACTTCCCATCAACCAATGAAGAAAACATCCACACGAGATGTTCAGTCTTGGTTTGGTTTTGTTTTCTAGTCCTATAGTCAGGAGAATTCCAAGAACCTTGACTTTCAAATGTAACAGTTAGAGTGGTTCTGGGAGGCATGATATATAAGACAAACTGGGAAAAGACTATGTTGGTTCAACATGTGGCTGCTTGAAGATTTCTTTAGATGCTTGCAAGTATCTGTTAATTATTCTCACTTTTTTCATCATCATGATTCATTTTCCTCTACAGCTTGCGCTATAGTAGATTATATTTATTTTCCACTACAGCCGACACAAACTTTTATGACACAGATGTTTAGTGTCATATAGGAACCAGGTTTGTTATTTCAAGGTCTCAGAGGTCTGAAATGGCTCCCAAAGTCTCCTGGGGTAGCTTCTCTGCTTCTGCAGGCCTTCTGAATTCCGTGGATCCTGGATGATCTTCCATTTTTTAAGGCAGCAGCCTTGGAAGTCTATTTCCTGCTGTTTCACTCCAATATTGATTCTTTTAGATTCTTCTTTCATTTATAAGGAGCTCTGCAACTACATTAGACTCAACTGGGTAACCCAAATTGGTACCCACTGGCTCAAGATTATTAGTCACATCCAGGGTATGATTTCAGTCAGAAAACGTTCTAGGCATTCATATGAAGATACTGTTGGTCACTATTCTGCTTATCACATAAGATGAATATATATGTTGATTTATTAATTCAATCAATATTCAAAAACTAGAATGTGCTGAGTTTGTAATCATATGCTATTTTTTCAGGTTTTAATCTGTCAAGAGATCTCCGAGTGAAATTTCTTGCTTTTGTAGTTAGTCTCCGGAACATCAGCAAGGCCAGCAAGATAGCCTTTTCTACCTTCCTGTATCTACATTTATTGGGTTGTTGCTACTATCACTCTCAATTATTCTTCATTTATTCACTTGTTGAACTTTATTTAATCTTTATGGCTAAAATGAGTTTTCATTCCCTCTGGACAAACTTCATTGAGGTGTTTTTCTTCTGCAAAAGTTAACTTCTCTCTTTGACCTCAATTCTCTGCCAACCTTCATTAAATACTAAAGTTCTTTATTTTATTTTTGCACATCTGCCTTCCTCTCTAGACTGTGAAGCCTTGTAGAGGATGATTTGGTGCATAATAAATAGTATATTTTGCGTTGGGTAGATTCTGAGAGAGTATTAGTTTAAACATGGGTGCAATGGTGAGTTCATCTTAAAATTGCTCAAAGTAATCCATTCAAATTTGAATGTTGGTTTCAGTATTCAGTTATTTCTAATCCATAGAACCTTTTTAATCTTTCTTCCTTAGCATGGATCAATGGCTAAAGAGCTCCTCAGTCTGTGTGGGATGTCAGGAGACACTCCCTCAACCAGGCTGGATGGAATCCATTTGATTTCATGCAGCTATTGTGCATGTTGTCATGGCTGCTATAGTTCATGTGTGTGACAGCTCTCTCCTTTCTGGCTAAGATTGCTTTCAGTACCAGGCACAAGTTTTCCACCTATGGAAGGGACCTTGAATACAATCAGAAAGATGCTGATTGTCCACATAACATCCGTTTCACTATTTCTCCACTGGGCACACATTACCACTAGAGCTCACAAAATTCAGAGATGGGCAAGACTGTTGGTGTCTATCTTCTGGCAGTAGTCTATTCTTTGAATAAAAAAAATAGTTTTTCACAATGTCTAACAATGACATGTTGTTCCTTTTATAAATGAAAGAATAAAATGTTAATATCCAAATTGAAACGTTTGTGAAACCATCATGTGGTCTTCAATTCAACACCTTGTAAGCTTTACTATTAACAGCTATGCAGGTTAGATATTTCATACCCACAAAATTGAACCTATGATTGTTCTATACTGGGATTAATCCAGTATTTCTCTGATGGTGGAAAGGGAAACAGAAGAGAGTTTTACAAGAAGAGGAAACAATCCTATTAGAAACATTGGCTTGGAAAATCCTCTTGACGGTTTTTCCAAGGATGGAAAAACTTCCCTTTCTTACCAACAGCAACTGCAATCAGATTTTTATTTCAGTACAAAAACAGCTGGAAAACTCTCAGACCCTCAATAATGTCTCTGGTGTTGGCTAATGGCTTCTAAATAGAAGACAATCCCATTGTTGTCCCAGCTGTTTATTTAAGGCAGACTTGAATGGCAGAAATGAAAGTGTCAGTGAATGCCAACTCGATTAAATAACTTGACTGTAAAAAGCAATCACAATAAAGACTAATAGCCAAAATCATAATTACTGAATTAAGTGTTCTCCAAGCATACCCCCTATTTTTCATATATCCACGCCCCTCCTTATTCCTTGCTCTCTCCCCTCCCGTGAGTTCTCTTTGGTTTTCCTGACAGTTTTTCTTCTTTCTCATCCTCCAATCCCCGCACATGATGTGTATATGTGTGTTTATGAGTGTGTGTTTGTGCACATGCATGTGGTCTTGTGTATCTAAATAAAAAAAAAAAACTCTTAAGACACACATGAGAGAAAACACAGGATCCTTATGTTTCTAAGACTTAATGCGTCCATTTTCCTGCAAATGGCTTAACTTCATTCTTTAGGGCTGTGTGCACAAAGCACATTTGCCTCACTGTTTTTCTTTTCTTATGTCTACATACTTTAGATTAACTTTCTGTTTTTAAGTATTTATTGATCTTATGTGTATGGAATTTTTCCTGCATTCAGGCCTGTGTCTCAATCAATTCTCCTTTAAAATGTTTCCTGGGCGCTCAGGGTCATCTCAAACTCAACTCTCCCCAGTAAGGTAGCTCCATTTTTGTGCTAACTTAATATGTCTGAAAAACTAATTTCTGTGAAAAATTAAAGTGACATAATAAAACCACCCAAGGCACAGTCACTTCACTTAGTGGAATGGATTTTCAAAACAGAAGCTTTTACTTTGACATGGTGTACTCCAGAGACTGGATATTCAGGTAACTATTAAAAGCTCTATAAGACAATAATTCTTAGCAAGAAAGTGATAAATCTCACAATGAAACTAGTTTTTATTTCACATGATGAAAAATAGAGCTGAGATAATATTTGACTTGATCAAAATCTATAGATCCAACTTAAAAAACACTAAGTTCATGTATGACTCTAATAGATAAGCACATATTATGTTTAGAGAAGGCTGAGGGGAAAGGTTAATACATGGTTTCCCATGCTCCCTCTTTCAATCAGCAGGTACACCTTGACACCTTATTTATAAAATTCCTTCACAAGAGAGTTGTGAAATATCTTGTAGCTTTGGTACTTACATGCAAGTGAGGATAATGTTCAGTCTCCATAGTAACTGCTTCTCACGTAGAAATGAGTTTTGACTTTAAGCCAAGTTTAAGACATGCTTCTGGAAGTGCATATTCTGGCTCTGCTCTTACTATATTGCTATACATATAAACTGAAGCTCCATGCTTCACCAAAGAAGAAACATCTGTTGATCTCTTGATGCTGGTATCTGGGAACAAGGTCAGAATGCAAAACATGGAAGGAAGTCCAAGTTATTGATAGTACTGAGGGCATTGTGCTTTAGCTAAGCATTTAAAGGGGGTTATTGACAATGGGAAAGCTGTCAGTTCCAGCCTAAGCAATAAATCTCTTCTAACCTTTGTGCTTGACATGCCATGCTTTTAAAAGCCAACAAAAATGTTCATCAAAACAACAAAAAAATACTATTGGAACCAAGTTAAAATTATTCTTCCTCCATGACCCTACAAAAGACAAGTATAACCCAATATATAAATGATTGTAAAAACCCTTCAAGGAAAATTGATATTTAACATATCCTTCTTTACATTCATGTAGTCAGTGCCCAAATGGAGGGTTAATAATTAAGATACAGGTAGATAATTTCACTTTCTTCTAGTCTATGTCTTACTTAATGGTAGTTCATTAAAGTATGATTAGAAAAATATGTCCTGTTACTCAATTAACTGAAATCAAATTAACATGGAAGAGTAAAAATTAAATTAAAAGTTAAATTGTAGAACATTGGGGAAATAATGTTAAGTCCATGAAACCTTCATTCTTGAGATTTTACTCCCATCATAAAGCACCATGTCTTACATTTCAATCCTGTAACCTCTTTTGCAGCAGCTGTATTAGTCTATCAATGGCATCAACACATTTACCGGTAATTTTTACAAGATAAATTTCCCTAGGTGGGAAAATACAAACCATGTTGACAAAAGGAAGTCCTTGTTTTCTTTAAGATTCTTACTTGGCCTAGATATAGCAGCAGGAGGGAGGGGTGCAGGGAGGGCCTTCCTCTCAAAGGGAAGTGTCAGACTTTGTTGACTCCCCATGGGAAGCTTTACTTACTGAGGTGTGGATGGGGATGTGGGGTGGGAGGAAGATGGAAGAAGCCAGAGAAGAGGGAGTGGGAATGAGGATAACTATGTATAAAATGAGAAAAGATTGTGTTAAAAAAAATTTAATAGGCCAGGCGGTAGTGGCGCACGCCTTTAATCCCAGCACTTGGGAGGCAGAGGCAGGCGGATCTCTGTGAGTTCGAGACCAGCCTGGTCTGCAAGAGCTAGTTCCAGTCCAGGAAAGGCTCCAAAACCACAGAGAAACCCTGTCTCGAAAAAAAAAAATCTTAATAAAAAAAGGCTCTTAGTGTTGGACAGTGCAGTACAGCGTAAGGAACAATAAAAGGGAACTGGCATAGAGTGACATGAGATTAATCTGGTGACAAATTAAAGGAAAACTTCTAGTAGCATTTGGCCTATTGTGACACAGACAGGCCCATGAGTTCCAAGGCATTTCATTATATCATACAAGTGTATTTGAGGCAGCTTTGTTAAATATGCAGGTCCATCTGGAGTACATGAGGTGAAAGAATCTTTGACATCATACGTCTTGGGAATTTGTTTCTGAAATATGTTACACCCCACTAGTGATTGTGTGGGTTGGAGAACCTGTCTCTCATGAAATGCAAAGCAATACATGGGTGTTACTGGTGCATAAACACGGGAACAATTTGAGCCACCTCTGTTGTATAATCTGGTCATTCAATACACAATTACCAACATCTCAGGAAATCCCGACTGGTGTGTGACAGTGTTGATTTTAGATACAACTTGCCCGGATGACGGGAGACTCTTAGAGACATGAAGTTGTGTATGCTCTTGTTGCTGAGGCTGGTTCTGCAGCCAACTGCTGTGAGCTGGTAACAGAGGAGGAAAGATCTGCCTTCAGATCATGTGGTACCACCTAGTTGGCACAGGGCACAGCTGGAAGAGAAAGACAGAAAATTTTCTTGTTCCTTTTGGGAACCGGGACCCCTTTCTTCTACTGCCCTTAGGCATGAGAACTCTAGTTTCTCCAGCCTTCTAACTCCAAAACTTGCACAAAGAATCTGCATGTCTGCTTATAGACCCTCACCTCAGCAGGGCTCCAGTTCTCCAATTTCGAGGCCCATTGTGTGACTTTCAGAGAACCTTCTGTAGATTTTCAGCTCAGTGGCCTTTAGGATGAATTTCTCAGCCTCTGTAACCACAAAAGTCAATGTCTTACTGACTTTACCTTTCTGAAGAACCTTGATTAATACAGCAAACTTTTTTATTAGAAAATAATATTGTGTGCACTCAAGGAAGTGATGAATTCTGTCACAGTTGTTAGCATTAAATCCAAACTTACAAACAAGGCAGTATTAGTTAATTGTTGCTATGAAAATATACATACCTCCCAATAATTAAGAAAGGAAAGTTCATTTTGGCTCTAGTTTGAGGGTATAGTCAGTCATGGCAGGTACGCGTGGTAGTGGGATCAGCAGGAATGCGGTCACATTGCCTCAGTATGAGGAAGCAAAGACAGAAGAGTGTGGATGTTCAGTCTGTTTTTAGTCCAGGACCTTAGCCTATAGTGCAATGTAAAGCACACTTAGAGTGGTTTTCCACTTCAGTGAATCCAATCTAAAAACCCCCTCATGGATGTGCCCAAAGGTTTGTCTCTTATGGATCCTGCAAGGTGACATTACCTATCATGTGTGCTTACTACCTAAACACAGCGACAATCACTTTTTACCTGATTTAATAACATTTTATTCAAATTTCTAAAATCAGTTCTCACATACAAACTCTATATATGCTGATCTGCAGAAATTTTATGTTTTTCTTAATGTTCAGTTCCTGGCTCCTTTTAACAGCCTTCAGACACTCTTTCTCAGTTTATCACCGTGTGAAAGCCCAGACAAATTTTATATGTTTCAAGGGACTTCAAAACCAAAACGCTCCCCAAAACTATAGCAACAACACAATAAAATGAGTTTGCTTTGCCTCCTTCACTCAAGTTGTCTCTTTCCTTTCAGGCATATTGTGTTTTTAATTTAACTAATTCCCTATAGGCTACACTCATTCCTTACTAGTCTACCACACTGTTTTGTTATTTACTGTGAAGAGCCATTTTCTCTGAATTTAAGTGTATTACTTATTCATTATCAAGATTTTTAATAATGTAGAAAATCATTAGAAAGTTCTTAATTTCCTGAGACTATTGTTCATAGGCAAATGAAACAAACAAAATCAACTAAATTTATAACTAGCTTATTACTGCTGCCAAATTTAGTAAATATACACAAAATACCCAGTTAAATTTGAAAGTCATATAAACACAAGTTATAATTCCAGCATAAATATGTCCCATCAAGTGTTGTACAAGATATATAGAAAATAAATTTTCATCATTTATATGAATGTGTTTTATTTTTAATTTGACAACTTTATAGTATGTGATACAAATGATTTATTGAATGTCTTATATTTACTAAAAATATAACTACCTGTTGTAGGCTAGCCACCAGAGAAGAGTGCTCACACATGAATTTAAGTCAATAGAAAGTCTTTATTAGCTGGTCAACAACTACACTGAGTGTTTGTGATCCTAGGGTTGCACTGAGCCTTTCTCAGGAAGAGCTTTTAAGCACAAAAAACATATCCAGTATTGACATATTTAGGTAACAATAACATTTAGCCAGAAGCAGAAATGAAGAAGCCAAAAGCAACGTTAGTGCTATTAGAGACTTCGGAACTATGGACTATGATGAATTAGGTCTTGGTTTTCATTTTGGCAGTGGTACTTCCACATGCTGAGTTTTATGGCCTAGATGGTTATTTCCATCATAAAGCCAGTTGTACTAAGGTCTGGAGGCCTGCTACTCAATAATCATAATACTAATACACTAATTCTTGTATTTTTTCTTTTCACACTAATTCAATTTACAGTAATTTAACAGGATGTAACTTTGCATTTACCCTCCAAGGCAAAGCATCTCACAAAAAAGACTTTACTAGTGTATATATATATAAATATATATATATATATGTATATATATATATACATACATACACATACACACACACACATATATGGATTGGATCAAGTCTCCAGAGAACTTCCCTTTTTCTTTGGTATTTAAACTTTTAAGCAATGATTACATTATCTTTCACGTTTTAGATTGACAACCGGTTAGCCGGTCACCACATCTGTGATGTCAACCAACTTCACTGACCCTCTTTGCTGTTATTTAGAAAAACTTGTATCTTTAATAAATCCTTCATTTATTTTCTTCTTGCCAGTTTATAAACACCCTATAGTACGTAAGGAATGAGCAAACATCATTTTAGTGAAGAAGAGGGCATTTTTATTGTTATTGTTTTAATAATATTTGTGTTAATTATTTGACTTTTATCATAATCAACTCCTTTTATAACCATTTTGTCCTCCCTACACACCCAACTTTGAATTGTCTTTATTTTTCCCCTATCCAGTACAGTTTGAGTGACCCAACTCTCTTAGAAATGGGACCTGCCCTAAAGGGTGGTTTAGCGACCAGAGGCCACTCCATTAATAAAGTTTGCTATTCCTCCCCCAGCATCCATCAGACATCAGTTGGGATATCTCATCTACCTTAGCTCTCTATGCTGGGAGCTTTCTGCCTTGTTCTAGCACAAGTCCTGTGTGTGTTGTCATGATCACTGTGAGTTCATATGTGTAACTGCCCTGCTGTGTCCAGAAAGCATTGAAGTCATCCTCCATTTCTGGTTCTTATGATCTTTTTCTATCCTTTTCCTTGAAGTTTCCTGAGCTGTGGTGATGGCAGTGCATGATATGTACTTCACCATCTCTCATTCTCTGCATGATGTCCATTTGAAGGTCTCTGGGTTAATTACCATCTACAAAATAAGTGTATGTGATGAGGATTTGAGGGACACATTGTCTTATGGGTATGGCAATAAATCATTAGGACTTATTTTAATCCTATTTCCTTTTACCTGAATAACCATATTAGTTTCTCCTCTAGGCTTATGACCTATCTTGATGGTTATAGGCCATTTGTTTTAATCTGAGAAGCATGTGGGGGAAGGTCTTCTGTTATGAAAGGAGAAGTCAGTTGTAGGAGCCAAGAGAGTCCCTGAGTGAATGTGTCTTACCTGACATAACTACAGCCATCCCAAGGACCTGGTGCCTTAGACTCTTGAGGAATTTGCAAAGGGCTGTTCAACAAAGTCTTCCCTTGGTCCAAGAGTAATGCTAACAGTGTGTGGAAAAACTAGCAAGCACAGCTCCCTCCTTCCAGATACTTTACAGCTGGAGACCTCTCACCTCCTGAGAGGAGCTAATGTCTCCCCTTGCGCTGCACATGATTAACGTGCTAGGATTCAGGGTTGATGCATAGTTGGTGCCACTCCATCAGAGTATGCACAGTCCACCTGACTCCAGCTTTTCTGTATGTGTTTCTATGTATCTAATGTTTCTTCATTTCCTAGCTGTCCCAGGCAGGTTTCTAGGACCAAGCCACACAGGATATGGCAGTCAATGGTATTCTTTTCCCTTTGGCACTATGACTTTGGATTCATGTCAAACAACCATAATAGTCTAGCTTTAAATTTTTCAGAATAACTAAAAATAACCCCCTATCCCAAACCCTTCATGCCAACATTATTGACAGTTTGTTGAGCATACTTTCAAAAATGAATGTATGTTATGCATACATAAACATGTGTGCATGTGCACAAAGTGCTTGTGTGTGTATCTCCATGTAGCTTGTTTTGTTAATCACTTGTTACTACCCAACAGAGGAATAATCACAAAACTGTCAAAAAAAGATATATATGAATTGTTCCAAGATAATAGCAGAGAAATCTGAGTCATTAAGTAGGCAGTCTGCATAGCTCAAAAATACGTAAGAAGTTGGAGGGCACTAAAGATAGTCTGATTGCTCCATCCATTTTCTTTAACTATAAGACTATAGTACCACCAGAGATTTCTCAGGAAACACCACTGAACCTCAGTCTCTCTAGGCCTCTTGAAAGCCAGAAGACAATGACTTCAACCCCCGCCTCCAAAGGAATTATAGCTGATACTATTTCTTTAAAAGACTGTAAAGAAAGAAATATCACAGATTGGTGATTTATTTCTAACCCCTATATCTTCCTTTATCTCCTTGTGTGTCCTCATGTTGAAAGCACTCTTGGTTCTCAAGAGGTTTTTCATAGTCTAGTTCTATGAGCCTTCTAAAATCCCTCTGTGATTTTCCTGCCTCAGTTGGGAGGAACACCAAGACTGTGTGGTTTTAGTTTTGGAAACTGGAAATGGAAAATAGAGAGCTAAAGACAAAAAATAATAACTAAAAGCCATAACTTAGAATTCCATTTATGATGATATTGACAGGAATTCTACCTGGAACCCAAGTGAAAAATGGCATGGACTTTTTGTAGAGTTGTGTGCATATTTATTGACTGCCTGCTAGTAAATAGCATCTTATTTAGGTAACAGCAGAGCCCATATTTGTTTTCTTTCCTTGGCCAGATGGTAGATCATCTTAGAAAACGGTGTGTTCCCTGTCACAACAACTGAGTCTGTTCTGTGAAAAATAATTCACAAGCTCAGGACACTCCTTGGAGACCCCATGCTGCCACTCATCCGTCTCAAGTAATTAAAATGTAATGTTTTCTCTGATAAGCACAATTGGAAATGTCAACTAAGAGCCACTGACTGGAGTCAAAGAAATATAGGAAATTGATGGTAAGAAGGGAGCCATTTCCAGTTTTTCTGTCATAGTTAAATCTACCTTAAGAAAGTGTTGATTCTCAGAGAAATAAGTAGCTCTAGGATGTGCCCCTAAAGACAATAAAATGTTGTGACCAATGGGAAGAAAACATTGGCAGTTGAGCTAATTATAAAATGGAAACATATGCTATACACATATAAGGTATCTGTCTGTCTTTATATATACATATATATATATACA
Source organism: Alexandromys fortis (assembly GCF_014885135.2). Lineage (NCBI taxonomy): Eukaryota > Metazoa > Chordata > Mammalia > Rodentia > Cricetidae > Alexandromys > Alexandromys fortis. The sequence goes on from NW_026067966.1 coordinate 626,333, forward strand.
TATGTGTATATAAAATCTTTGAATATGAATGCCTTAAATTAGTGATGAGGTTTTTAGGATTAGTGATTATGGCTCTTCCATTCATGGAATTAACAGATCTGAGTTCCACTTGATCTTTCATTGTTCATAACCCCCCAAGTAAACAGCTTACATTCTGTGTCATCTAGAAACCAAGTTTTTGGTATTAAATAATCTTGGGCATGGGTCTGATGAGATGGCTCAGTGCTTAAGAGGGTTTCCTACTCTTGCAAAGGCCCTGAGTTCAATACCCTGTAGCCATCCATGTTGGATGGCTTACAATGATCTCTAATTCCAGCTACTGGAAAGCTGACACCTTTTTCTGGATTCCACAGGCAAAAACACGCATGTGGAAATACTCACACTGGTATATAATTTTAAATTAATACATTAAAAAATCTATCTTGAACACTAATGCTAAGACCGAATTAAGTAAGCCTTGTAAGTTACAATACTATGACAAAATGAAACTATTGCTTTCAAAAGAAAGCAATTACTCTCTTTCTTGAATATGTCACTCCTGACTTTGTGGATTTTCTTTAAATTATAGATGAGATTTCTGAAAGAGTATCTGGAATAGTTTGATGATGTGCTGAGTGATACAGGCAGTTTACTGAGTAAAACAGGCGAATGATAACGCACAACGTATTTTCACGGACTAGTACTGGAAAAGTTTGCAGGTCTTTTTTTTGTCAGTTTTTTTTTTTCGAGACAGGGTTTCTCTGTAGCTTTGGAGCCTGTCCTGGAACTAGCTCTTGTAAACCAGGCTAGCCTCAAACTCACAGAGATCTGCCTGCCTCTACCTCCCAAGTGCTAAGATTAAAGGCCTGAGGCAGCACCATTCCACTAAAAAGTTTGTAATTTTTACCTGGCAAATGTATCGAACTTTCTTTGTGTCAGACTATCACTTCACTAAACAATTTGAGAAAAAATAAACATCTTGGACTTAAGGGTAAAATAGGTCTTTACGAAAACCTTTAATAAAAATGAACTTTGCAACTTTCAGCACAATGTTTCATGGACTATCACCATCAGAATTTTTTGATATCTCTCTCTCTATCACTCCTTCTCACCAAACCTCATTCTAGAATTTCAAAGAAAACTTCTGTTGGCTCCAAGACACTTTATTTTTCTATGTTCTCTTACAACTATGGCAGACACTGCCTGGTCTAGAGAACTCCCTCACTTTCAGAAGCAGACAGTGAGGGAAGCTGCTGAAAGCAGCCAGAGTAGAAATGTACTCATTTGTATGTTGAAGCTTTCTGTCTCTACAGCATTATGTTGGAGACAGGTCATGTAAGGAAATAGAAATGAAGGAAAATCATTCATTTTGAGCCAAACTCAATGGACTGATGAACTTAGAGAGGAGAAGAGAAGGAGGCATTGGGGTTTTCTTTCTCTCTGCCATGTGAGAAAACATCAAAAGGGCAGCTGTTTACAACTCACAAGATGAGTCCTTGTCAATAACCCATCAGCAGTGCCACCGCTTTGGACATCTAACTGTGATAAACTGTGAGAAAATGCAGCTCAACTGTTAAACAGAAATAGAGTCCTTGGTATTTTTTTTTAACACAGACCAAACATGATAAGGAAAGTGATAATTTAGTTCATTTCATAGTATTAAAACAAAACACAAGACAAATGATATGCTATAAACTAAAGAGGTTTGTTTAACCAGAAGGTATTTGTAGTATTTGGTTATTTTGGTCTTTTTTGAGACAGTCTCTTGTAGCCCCTGCTGGCCTCAAACTCTCTATATAGTTAAGAGTGGCCTTGAACTCCTCATTCTGTGGACTCTACCTTCAAGGTATTGTGAGTGCAGGCTGTGTCACCATGCCTTGTCTCAAAGTTTTGGAGACCAAATGATCAAAACCAGGCTGATGTTGAGGATCCTCTGTGTGCAATGTTATGACAGATGTCACTGTATAGCAGGAGCTAATGGGAGCTATCACTTGGAGGAGAGTAGAATACTGACAAGGACTCAGGAGTCTTCTCATAGTGCAACTCCCTATGATGGTAACCACTCATTCCATACAGATTCAACATGTTTTGTAGACCAGCAGAAATCATCGTATGTGAGTCAGAAGCCAACCACCCATCACTGGACCATAACATCGAAATATCTCACCATCTCTCAGCAACACCCTAGTGGAGACAAAGCCTTCAGAACGCATTCCTGGGTTGGACACATCACAGTAGGTGATGAGTGGGAGCTAGGCAACAGGCTTTAATTTAGTGCCTGGGTATTAGCTGTTGAATAGTGACCCTTTGTTGATATCTTGATATACAATGTCAAACTACACATCACATTTATTTTTACATGAAATGCAAGAAACTAATGATATCCTAACATTGTTTTCTCAGCTGTTCACTTGTCCCAACTTCATTTTCCTTCTACTTTCAAAGCTAACACTGACTCTTAGGGTTATAATATCCATCTATTGACCTTGATCTTGGTTGTGTCCTGGAACTGAGTAAAACCCTCCTAATTCTGTGAATAACTGTTGTTCCCCAACCTAAGCCTTTCATGGCTCTTGCTACTCTGGATTCCAGACTCCTTGCTTTATATTGATGCCTGACAACCTCAGTCTAGAAAATTATTTTGGAACACTCTCAGAAATTGGAGGCCAGGCTGCACATATTGTTAGGCCTGTTCCCATAGCAGCCACCCACAGAAATGCTGTGTTTCTACAGAGAGATGTGTCTGTGCTATGTTTGTAGCTGCCCCTCCCGGCTCTACGAGGAGCAGCTGGTGTCAACTTTGATGCCAAGATTCAGCTGAACCCAGCTTTGTGCCTAGTGTGGCACTTTTTACACTCTAAAATATATAACATAGTGATCAAGCCGTGGAAGCTAAAATATCCACCATCATGTCTTTACTTGGGGGCAAGATGATTAGCAGTCATTAAAAGACACAAAATTACATTGGTGGTTGCCTTGTCTATACCATGTACCTCTCTCAAACTGGGGCCTCTCACCCCTGTGCAGTTTCTACTTTCTAAATTTGATGAGGTTCCCTCATTGGTTGCTGTATCCATTCCTTAAATCACAGTTCAGCAAATGTTATGAGGAATAAGACCATCTGGGGACAATGAAGACTCTCTAAGAGAGACTTACAAAGATCTAATCTACATGGGAAGTAGAAAAAGACAAGATCTCCTGAGTGAATTGGGAGCTTGGGGTAGGGGAGAGGCAGGGAGGGGAGCAGAGAAAAAAATGTAGAACTCAATAAAAAAAAAAAAACAATAAAAAGACAGCCAAAAATAAAATAAAAAAAGAACATCTGGGGATTCAAACTTGGTCTTTGTGGGTTAGCTAGCAGTTTTGGAGATTGATAAAGTTGTATCAGTGGCAATTTCTTGATTTCAGGGACAGCATTGGAGTTTTCCTAATTGTAAGCATCTACTTGGCATGAGAGAACCAGTCTCACCAAAAAACATTTTAGAACCTATATTGGCATTTCATTTGTATTATCATAAATAAAGCATGCCCGAGGACCAGAAAAGTAAAACAGCCACCTTACAAACCAGACAGCAATGATGCACACTTTTAATCCTATTAGCCGCACTAGCTTGCCACAGAAACCAAGTGGTAGTAGTCCACCTCTTAATCCCAGAACTAGAGAGGATTATAAAATGGGAGGAGACAGCTCTCAGTCTCAGTCTCATTCTGAGGTTTCCTGGAGGCAGGTTCACCATTTCTAGACTGAGTCTGAGTTAAGAGCCAATGGCTGGCTGCTTTGCTTTTCTGGTCTCCAGGTTGAACTCCAATATAATAAAAATGAAAATAAAACTCTGACTTTTTATTAATCATGATACATTTGGTGCCAACATTTTGGGTATGAATTCATGAAAGAAGGCATTTGCCTGAGACTTTTAAGCCACCAGCACAGGCCAGAGCTGGACTCAAACCTAACCACCTGGGTTCCGGAGAGAAACTAGTGCTCCCAGCTCCCATCTGCCCCAGTTTAGCCTCCAGGTAAAGATGGAAAATACATAGAGAATCTGGATGCTGAATCTTACTGTATTGTCTTTGAATTGTTTGACTGCTGAAGAAGGGGCAACAGCTGCTAAAAATACATTTGATTATAAATGCTTTTGTATAAATCCAAGCAAAAATTGCATTTTAAAAATGCCTTGATTTCAAAATTTAAGTCAAAACTATGTTACTTTGGAGAAGAAGTCTTGCTTTTGTTTCCACAGGAAATGAGAGGCTGTGGAATCATTCTTTGTTAAGAAAAATAAGGTTTGATTGACTGTGGATTCATTCTTGGCTAAAAAAAAATAAGTATTGATCGAGGAAGACCCCTGATTAAACTCAAATGGGAACAGATGACCCACATGATCCAAATCCATCTGACAAATTTAGGATGATTATCATCCTAAATTTTCTTTGAGTACCCATATGATTATCAGCATCCCAATCAGCAGTAAGTAGCCTGGAAAAGTATGCCAACATTCCCCAAAAGTGGATTGTGTCTATTTGTTATTGTTTAAGAGTGTTAGTTACAAGATATTATTGGTAATGGTCAGGAAAAAAAACATAAACAAAAGAATTTGTTTTGAAAAAAAGATATAGATATGATAGGATAAAATGTAGATTTTTTAAATATTCATTTATTTATTTATTTCTTATGTATACAATATTCTGTCTGTGTGTATGTCTGTAGGCCAGAATAGGGCACCAGACCTTGTTACAGATGGTTGTGAGCCACCATGTGGTTGCCGGGAATTGAACTAATGACCTTTGGAAGAGCAGGTAATGCTCTTAACAACTGAGCAATCTCTCCAGCCCAAAAGGTAGATTATTAAATACACTCTGAAAAGAAATAAAAGAGGATATATATATGATAAGATAAAAGGTAGACTGTTGAATCTACTTTTAAAAAGCAACTCCTAGTTTTAAATGTTTTACAGTGGATTGAACTTTTGTATATTGTAATTAAATTATGTATATTGATATAAATTTAAGCTTAATTGTGCTAGGATATACTGCCATATATTTCTATTCTTGTTCAAGGTATTGTACCTATATAATTCATTTAACAATGTAATACAAATTTCTAGTTCATTAAAATTATTATTAAAAACTATTTAGGATAATAAGAAAATACAGGGTTAGCAACTAGTCATTTATTATAAGAGAACTTGTAATCTTATTGGGTATGTTTTTAAGGTCAAACAAAGATATATTTTAGATAGGTCATCTTCAAACACTTCAGAGATCTACAGAATATGGCATTTAAGATGTCTTAGTAACAGAAGCTCTTTTTTTATGACATTGAGACATGTCTGCTCATGGCAGTAACAATCTACTTCAGAGAAAATAATGGGCATCAAAGAAACTCCACTTGGAGTTTACTTTCTTTGTGGCAAATGTAAGTCAGTGGGCAAGAAAATGCCCTTGTCTCGACTTCTGAAAATAAGCTGTCCTATAAGCAGGAGAAAAAAGAAAGAGACTGCCCAACATTGTCAAGAAAAGGAGGGACAGCCCTTCAGAATATCCTACTTCACAGAAAAGTCTGTCAGATATGCTAGGCCTATAAGCCAAAGATGGCGGCCCTAATGCTGAAGAGGAACTTTGGATGACTGTACAGGCAGCCAACTGCTTTTGTCATTTCTCACATTTTTTGGAAGTTGTTTGCTTGCACGTCCTGCTTACTCAGGTAATATTATTTCCTTCTCTTGTCTATGAGGTAGTTGAAAACTAGATAGTTATAGTCTCCCCTGTTTACCAGACTCAGAAAAGAAATTCACTAATGAAATGTAAAGTACATAAGGTTGAGAGATATCAAAAAATTGTTTTGGATGGTAATATAAGTTTTGGTAGAAAGCAAATTATGTTCAAAAATTTGGATTTATTAAGATAGGATAGATGTGGAGTATTTGTTCTGAATTTCTCAGGTGGAAATGTACCAGACATTTATTGTCTGTATATATTGTATATAGTCATTGTACTTATTGTATATAGTTTTTCTTATATTAGTTATAGACTTCTTATTTATTTTAGACAAAAAGGGGAAATATAGTGGCATTTCATTTGTATTTTGACAAATAAAGTTTACCTGAGGATCAGAAAAATAAAACAAAGATGACCCTAAGACAGACATACATGGATCTAATCTTCATGGGAAGTAGAGAAAGACAAGATCTCATAAATAAATTGGGAGCATGGGGATCATGGGAGAAGGTAGAAGGGGAGGGGAGGAAGAGAGAGAAGCAGAGAAAAATATATAGACTGCAAAAATTGAGAATGTAATTAGTGTTTATTACTATAACTTTAAATTTAATTTAATTATTAAAGTATTTTAATGAAAGCCTCTAAAACAAAATTGCTGGAAAAAAAAAAGTAAAAGAAAACAGTCATGCTGCCCAGCCTTACAGATCAGGCAGCAATGACTCACACCTTTAATCCCAGTAGCCACACTAGCTAGCAATAGAAACCAGATAGTAGTGGTGCACACCTTAATTTCAGAACTAGAGAGGACTATAAAATGGGAGGAGACAGCTCTCAGACTCAGACTCATGCTGAGATTTCCTGAAGGCAGGATCACCATTTTCAAACTGAGATTAAGGTTAAGAGCCAGTGGCTGGTTGCTTTGCTTTTCTGGTCTTTACATTGAATCTCAATATCTATTCCTGAGATTTTTTTTTTTAAATTGTGCTACAGGAAACAGAACAAAAGGACATAGCCAGAGACCATACCTTATCAGAGGGCAAATGGAGGAAGAAACCAGAGACAACTGAAGGCAGAGACCATATCTTCTCAGCAGACAACTGAAGGTGGATATTTGTCCTCTGACCTTCTTTCTCCAAACCAAAAGGGAGCAATAAGTGAAAGAGACAGGATGGTTGTCGAGTGTAAATGACATCAGTTACATCAGACTCCATGAGCTCTGCAGCAGGAAGAGGATGTGACTCCGGGCTTTGTGTTAAGCATGTCATTCCTGTAGCATATCAACCTTATCCATAGGACTGCATGTTGGAGCTGTGGATATTAAGGGCATTAGCAACTCTCAAAGTTGAGAAAATGTTCAGTGCTATGGATTCTTCAACTCCAACACTTTTACAAAACTGTTTGTCTAAGTAGAAACATTGAAAAACCCCTTTTGAAGTGTACAGTACATCCAGAAAAGCACATGCTCATGAGAAAATAATTTTTAGGCAACAAACACATCACTCTCATCTATGCCCTGACATTTAAACAGCATATTCCAGCATCCCAGAAATACCCTCCAAGCCTTTCATTCAGCTCTCAGGAAGGCAGCCATCATGTAAGCTACAGTAGGTTTCAAAGAGTGTGCATGAAGGGGGCAGGAGAAGAAAAGCCTTTTCTTTTTTTATTGATTTTTATTGAGCTCTACATTTTTCTATGCTCCCCTCCCTGCCTCTTCCCTCCCCTTCAACCCTCTCCCACGGTCCCCATGCTCCCAATTTAGTCAGGAGATCTTGTCAAAAAGCCTTTTATTAATGAGTGAAGGTGTAAATCAACAGGATGAAATCGTTCTAAATTTGAACAATGCAAGGCCTCTAAGGGAGGCCTTTCTTTGTGGTCCAAAATGGCCAAACACTCAAAGAGATCCACCTATCATTGCCTCCCAAGTTCTGGGATTAAAGCTGTGCAGGATCCAGGGATAGATCCTGGTCCCACTGCCAGGGGCCCCTCAGACAGACTAAGCTACACAATTGTCTCCCACATGTGGAGGGCCTAGTTCAGTTTTATGGAGGTTCCACCACTGTTGGTCTAGAGTTCATAATTTTCCACCAGCTTGATTCAACTGTCTCTGTTGATTTCCCTGTCATGATCTTGATCTCCCTTGCTCAAATAATCCCTCCCCCCTCGCTTCAACTGGATTCCCAGAGCTTGGCCTGGTGCTTGGTTATGGATCTCTGCATCTGGTTCCATCAGTTACTGGGGTATTCACAAATCTGATATAGGGAAAGGCCTATAGTTCAGGCACCCTCTCCACTATTGCTAGCTTTTTGGAGCCCATTTCCTATGGTGAGATACCATGCTCAGCCTTAATGCAGTGGGGAGGGACTTGGTCTTGCCAAGCTTTGTTGACTCCCCATGGGAGACCTTACTCTTTAGGAGGAGTGAATGGGGGGTGGGTAGCAAGGGGAGGCAAGGGGGAAGAAGGAGGGATAGAATGAAAACAGTGGTTGGAATGTAAAATAAAATTAAAATTCATATATATAGGTATATACATATATGTATATATGTATGCGTATATGCAGAATCACACACATCTGTCCTCTGGTTTGCTTAATCATCAGATCAAGAATTGGGGCTTTATTCCCTCTGCTTTTTGTTTCCACACACAGTCTGACTTAATCTTGAATTCATTAAAGTGGTAGAAACTGCATGGCAAAGCTCTATTTGATTTCTATTTAAAAGCTGCCTTTAATCATCATATGACATCAGACTTTCTACTCCCTTCTGTCACAGAAATTATTTCTCTTGTTTATGTATCTTGTGTTCCCATAACAATATTGGGGAGGTAAGCTCTCCCTGTCTTTCCCTCTGTCTTTTGGGCTGTGTCTGTTTTTCTGTCTCTCTCTCTCTATGTGTCTCTGTCTTTCTGTGTGCATGCACTCGTGGGTGTATATACTTTTGAATACTTTGACTGTTTTATAATTCTATCTTTGTCTTTCGTGTTGAAAAGGTTTATTAGGACATGCCTGGGGATTGTTTCCTTTCAACTATCCTTCTGGAATATTTTCAAAATTCATATAACAGTAGCAAAGTCTTTTAATGAGTTTTGAAAGGTATGTAGCCAATATGTTCTCAAATTTTGATTACTCTACATCTCTGTATTGCCTCCAGGTTTGCATTAAAAATACCATGAATTTTTAAAACCCTTACCCAGATGTCTTATGTTCAATTCAGGTTTTCACAAATTTGATCTCATTTAATTTCTTTATACTTCAAATTAAATATTTTTTTATTAATCTATTATTGTGTATTGAATTGCACCCTCTCCCCCAAATCCCTACTTTCTCTAACTTCAGGCAGTAATTGGATTTGAAAATAGGATCTTTGAAGTTGTGGTGAAGCTAAGCTAAATCAATTGGTCTGTATAATGGTTTTTGGTTGGCAGAGACTATTTAGTATTTGACAACCAATTGGGGGACTCTACAGATTTTGAGAAGATTAACTTGCTCTGCTTAGCCCTCAATCTGGGGCACTCTCTGCTGTATTTTGTCATGGTGACCCTAGACAGCACTGTATCTGTGCTCTCCAGTCCACTATCTCTCTCTCTTACCACATCTGTCGAATACTAAAGCGTTGTGTTAAAATGTTACCTTGTTATTTTAAGTTTCTAATTCCAGGAATTCAATTTGAGGTAAATTTATCTGTATTTACTTTCCCAAGAGAGCTGCTTTCCATCATTGTAGATTCTATATCTAATTGTTGTGGTCCCTATGGAAGCTGCAATACTGGGCCTAACTTCTTCAACTGTTTTCTTGTCTCTAGGCATCATTGTCTATTATTATTAACTAACATCACAAGTGGAGAGTTGTAATAGGAAGGTTTTTGTAATATGCAATTTAAGAACAAACACAGAGCCATGATCTCATTGGAATTTACTTAAATTGGGTTTGCTCAGTCTTATGAAGGCAGAATTCTCCTATAAAATTCTGACCTCTTCATAATTAATCATAAACTGATCTTTGTTTCGCTGCCAACATAACTCTGAAAACTCTACCTAGCACTTTATTCACTTAGCACCTACTTTCTGATTTCTTTTCAAAAAAATGTTTCTGAGTTTTTTTTCCCTCTTACATGTATATCTTAAGAATCATTCTCTAATAACTTAAGGACAGATTCTGCATGTAGTTATCTCTCACTTTTCTGTGAATCATCTTTCCTTGAGACCTCGACTTCTATCTGGTTGTGTTGGTCCTGAGCGCCAGCATTTGTTTCCAGATCAAGTACAGCTGCCACCATCTCCAGAGAATTTGCTTCCGTTTTAGCGTCTATGCCCTATGTTGTAAAGAGCAGACGGCCAGTTGAGCTCTGAAAAGATCTTTCATTCCTCCGGGTTCCACTCCTTCTTGGGATGTCTGCTGCTCAGTTTCATACTAAACTACCCTTTTTGGATACACTGTCATAGGCTTGATTAATGTCTCTAACTAATAGAGCTATTCTCAAAAGGTGTGCTGATAGCTGGCAGCTCCGTGTCAGTGTTTAAAAAATGTGGCGTGTAAATATACACTCTATTACCTCATTAGATAATTATAATATCTCCACTTTGTAGGTCAAACAACTGAAGAACTAGGAGTATAAATCACTTGGGAATGCCACCGCTGGGAGGCTTAGAGAAGTATCTAGACAAAGAAAATTCAACTCTAAGGCCTGTGGTTTTTACCAGTGTGCTATACTCCAGGTACCAGGTAACTACCAGGAATGGCTATTTTTGGGCCACTGCATCAGGTCTACAGTGGCTTCAGGAAGTCCAGGCAGGGAATTAATACAGAAAGCCAAATGTCCCTCAGTAATTTTCATTTGTCTGTTTACATTCCATCGAGATTCTTCATCTTCATAAAGCTTCTTCTCTACCAGGGGGTTTGAGAATTGTGCATGTTGGTCGTGAGACACACCTAGAAGCTTACCAAAAGCCACGAGTTTTCTGCTTAGATTTGTAAAACCGTAGTACAACTCTTCTTTCCTTTGTGAGATGATTTCTTCTGCCATTCAATATATTTTTTATAAGTATATAAGCAGGCTGAGGGCTCTGTTCTGACAGGGTGGCTGTGTTCACACCAAGCCCAGATTTTCTTTGCACATGGCACAGATGACTCATTGGATTCTAAGGAAGTCCCAAAGGCTGAGCTAATTAACTTGTATGAGTTTGTGCCTGACACAGTTTAAAGAGTGTGTGGGCAATGAAATAGGAACTATTGTTTCGTGGAGCTTGGAGACGTTTCGGCTCATTCCAATTTAACTTTTGAAATTGTACCAATATTGAAGATATTTCAGGTCATGTTAGCATTTTACACAATAATTGACATTTGAGCTGAGTCTATTACATCAACCACCATCTCACTCTATCTCATTTCCTGTTCGGAAATTCAGAGCAGTGCTATCTACTACCATCACCAAAGCCAACCGCAGGATCTGGACATTTCGTCCTTATAAAAACAATCCTCTGGGCTAAGCTAAGCTGCGATTGGGTTTGATCTCTGGACTGAAATATAGGATTGAGAACTCTTTCTTCTGAGACTCCATCCACTATAAATGATAACAATATTGGAATCTATAAAAATAAATAACCCTCAAAGAATATCATATAAATCAAATTCAAACTTAAACAGGTGAGGACCATGATGCAAAAGCAGGGGTGCACAATGCCTTTTTTATTAAATTAGCATCTGACTATAGAGACTGGAGAAATGACTCAGTGGGTAAGAGCAATGGCTGATCTTCTGGAGAATCTGGAAGACCAAAACATATATGGCAGCTCACAATCATCTGTAACTCCAGTTCCAGGGGATCTGATGTCTCTTGTGTCTTTGCCTGGCCTTCTCAGGCACCAAGCATATGCATAGTGTAATACCTAGATGCAGACATGATATTCATATAAATGTACCCGGCTATTTACATTTTTAGACAAGAAATTTGTGAATGTCCAATATTTTCTGTATATTCTAGTAAAAGAAAGGGAACACTGAGGGAAATTGTGTGTGTTTTAGACTATATATATATTTAAATATAAACTAATAATAAATGTGTAGATATATAACATGTAACTAATTTTGTTGCCCTTCCATGAATTTATTGCCACTTATGTCAAAGGTAGAGGAGATTTTCTCAAATTCTATATTCACATAAATTCTAACTCAAAGATGCTTAGTAATTCTTAAAGCACTGACTTATTTTCCTGTCTAACATTCATTTGGGCAAGAAAAGCAGGGCAGGTCAGACAAGGAATTCAGAAAACCATGAAAGAAAGAATTCTCAACCAACACATAGTCTGGGACTATGTGTGTATGAGAGAAGAAGTGAAATGGGCAGAGTGACAGGGCAGACATTAGGAAGTCACACTACTAGCTGATTTTAAGCTGTGACTATGCTTCCCCTTCTAAAAGCAATGGTGGTGATAGACTAGAATATTTCTAGAAGCTTCTAGAAAATATTCTTAGGATGCTGAATTCTTGCTGTTAGGAACATTTAATCAATCCAATGTTTATTACTTGGACTTGAATAGCAGAATGAAGTTAGTGAGTTCCTTTATTGCCAGAATTCTTAAATCTCACTGACATTATGTAGTTAATGACCATATTAATGGAGTGTACACAACTGTAGAACTTCTGATGTTAACTTTCCTTGCTGGTGGCTAATTACTATGTCTTTTTAATTTTTTTTCTTAGAGTTAATGAGATGAGACACATTCAGGATACTAAGGGCAACCTGTTTCCCCAAATCTCTGATTTAAATAGTCACCTCAGCTGAAGAGTACCCTACATTCATATAGCACCATGTCAGATGATGTCTGGCCATGTGGCTGTGTGTGTACTTACGAGTGGACATGCAATTAACCATCATAGCAAAGGCAGTACATGGGCTATACCAACACACAAGTCATTATGTCTGTAGCCCCTAACCTAGGATTGAAAAGGCCCATCATTAGAGTATTTTTCTTAAAAAAATTATTTTTCATTTCATATACCAATCCCAGTTTCTTCTTCCTCCCCTTCTCCCCCCCCCCATCCCTGCCACCTTCACCTTCTCACTACCTATCTGCTTCTCAGAGGAGGTAAGGCCTTCCTTGGGGAATCAAAAAAGTCTGGCAAACTAAGTTGAAGCAGGACCAAGTCACTCTCCCTATGTCAAGGCTGAGTAAGGTATCCTGCTATGGCGAATGGGCTCCAAAACACCAGTTCACACACCTGGGAAAGGTTCTGGTGCCACTGCCAGCCCTTCCCCCAACAGTCACATAACTGTCACCTACATTATGGTCTTTTGAGTTCTATGACTCTGTCATTTAAAAAGGACACAGCCTTGCTGTGACCTTCACAAAACCCTTTTGGAGCTTCTCATCCTAAATTATCAGACTCATCTTCATTCTCCATGTATGTTTTGTTTCTACTTTAAACTTCACAGCTTTCAGCTCACGTCTGTTTTCTGCCGTGGCTGTACATATGCTTTCTCCCATGGAGTTTAATCTTACAGAGCGAGGAGATCCTGTATGGTTTATTTTACTTGAATGAATACAAGAAAACAATGGCTGAAAGTGAAGGCACACGTCCAGTTGGCAAAAGCTGTTTCTTCTTATCTCATACTTAGCGCTGCACACAAAGGTTGTAGGATCGTGCAGTGTCTGCTCCTGATTTGGGGGAAGAATCTTTACTATGCATGTTGTAAGCATGGGCAGCTACAGAGCCAGATCCCAAGGGCCTATGCTTGAGGTATGGATAGAGAATTGTGTGTTACAAACTACCACCCTGTCGTGCACAGGAATAGAGATGGTGAGTGTGCTGTGCTCTGTGGTGATGTGTGCACAAATATTTTTACACAGATACAGATATTGAAGAGAACAATTCCGGTCTCCTTTGCAGTTAGAATTTTTCTTCAAAATTGCCAACCAGTTCCCCCCCAAAAAAACCACAGAGACTTATTTTTAATTATGAATGCTTGACTTTAGTTTAGGCTTGTCCCACTAGCTCTTTTAACTTAATTTAGCCTGTTTCTATTCATTTATAGTTTGCCTCAGGGTTTTTATCTTTTTTTTTTAACTCTGTATGTCCTGCTTTCTTGTTTCTTGTTTCCTCCATGGCTGGCCCCTGGAATCTTCCTAACATCTCTGCTTCTTTCTTCCCTGAGCCTAAATTTCTCCTGCGACTCTTCCTGCCCATAAGTCTGTCTATACCTCCTTCCTCACTATTGGCCATAAAGGTTTTCATTAAACCAATTAAGGGTCTTAGGCAGGCAAGATAAAACAGCAACACCATTTTATTGTAAAACAAATGCAACACATCTCTACATAGTTAAACAAATGCACCATATCTTTACATAATTAAACAAATGTAACCCATCTTTGCATAGTTAAACAAATATTTTGCAACATTCCTGTCTTCTACAAAAAAAAGTTATGTAATTGTCCTTAGTGTTGAGAGACATACTGCACAAGTTTTATTTTATTTTATTTTATTTTATTGAGGGGAGGGTCATGTCAACATTATAGGATGCTTATGGTATCTTTTTGATACAGAAAAACTACAGCTGAGAGCCAAATAGAAAGTTTTTCCAATTCATATCAGGGCCCTTACAACAAAGTAATTCATAACTTAGAAAAAAATCCTTCATTTATTTCACCACAGCCATGAAAGAGAGAGAAAAGAGAGAGACCTCTTAGAAGTTGTTGCTATATGCAAAATACGTCCCCCCTGCCATATCCTTGTTTGATGTCTGAAAGGCCAAAGTTTTTTTGTAATACATTTTACACCACTAAAATCATTTCCAGACAAGTGGTTTCTAAAAATTAGGCTTTAGATTTTTTTTAAAAAAGGAGTATTGTGGAGAGGGCAATTTTTTATTCTGTTCTCCCTAGGGATATAATGCCAAGAGAGGTATGAGACAAGAAAGATCATGGATTTGATTCCATTCAGAATAACGTCTTTAACAAAATAATGGCAAACCGAATCCAAGAACACATTAGAAAAATTATCCATTATGATCAAGTAGGCTTCATCCCAGAGATGCAGGGCTGGTTCAACATACGAAAATCTATCAATGTAATCCATCATATAAATAAGCTGAAAGAAAAAAACCCTATGATCATTTCATTAGATGCTGAAAAAGTATTTGACAAAATTCAACATCCCTTTATGATAAAAGTCTTGGAGAGACTAGGGATACAAGGGTCATACCTAAATATAATAAAAGCTATATACAGCAAGCCGACAGCTAACATCAAATTAAACGGAGAGAAACTCAAAGCCATCCCACTAAACTCAGGAACACTAAACTCAGAAACCCACTCTCGCCATACCTCTTCAACATAGTGCTTGAAGTTCTAGCAATAGCAATAAGACAACATAAGGGGATCAAGGGGATTTGACTTGGAAAGGAAGAAGTTAAACTTTCGTTATTTGCAGATGATATGATAGTGTACATAAGTGACCCTCAAAACTCCACCAAGAAACTTTTACAGCTGATAAATACCTTTAGTAATGTGGCAGGATACAAGATCAACTCCAAAAAATCAGTCGCCCTCTTATACACAAAGGATATGGAAGCAGAGAGGGAAATCAGAGAAGCTTCACCTTTCACAATAGCCACAAACAGCATAAAATATCTCGGGGTAACTCTAACCAAGGAAGTGAAAGATCTATTTGACAAGAACTTTAAAGCATTGAAGAAAGAAATTGATGAGGATACCAGAAAATGGAAGGACCTCCCTTGCTCTTGGATTGGGAGGATCAACATAGTAAAAATGGCAATTCTACCAAAGGCAATTTATAGATTCAATGCAATTCCCATCAAGGTCCCATCAAAATTCTTCACGGATCTTGAGAGGACAATAATCAATTTTATATGGAAAAATAAAAAACCCAGGATAGCCAAAACAATCCTATACAATAAAGGATCTTCTGGAGGCATTACCATCCCTGACTTCAAACTCTATCACAGAGCTACAGTAATGAAAACAGTGTGGTATTGGCATAAAAACAGAGAAGTCGACCAATGGAATCGCATAGAAGACCCGGAATTTAATCCCCAAACCTATGAACACCTCATTTTCGACAAAGGAGCTAAAAGTATACAATGGAAGAAAGAAAGCATCTTCAACAAATGGTGCTGGCACAACTGGATGTCAACCTGTAGAAGATTGAAATTAGACCCATATCTATCACCTTGCACAAAACTCAAGTCCAAATGGATCAAAGACCTCAATATCAGTCCGAACACACTGAACCTGATAGAAGAGAAAGTGGGAAGTACCCTACAACAGATGGGCACAGGAGATCGCTTCTTAAGTATAACCCCAGCAGCACAGACACTAAGGACAACATTGAATAAATGGGACCTACTAAAGCTGAGAAGCTTCTGTAAAGCAAAGGACACTGTCACTAAGACAAAAAGGCAACCTACTGACTGGGAGAAGATCTTCACCAACCCCGTAACAGACAAAGGTCTGATCTCCAAAATATATAGAGAACTCAAGAAACTAGACTCTAAAATGCTAATTAACCCAATTAAAAAATGGGGCACTGAACTGAACAGAGAATTCTCAAAAGAAGAAGTTCAAATGGCCAAAAGACACCTAAGGTCATGCTCAACCTCATTAGCAATCAGGGAAATGCAAATCAAAACAACTTTGAGATATCATCTCACACCTGTCAGAATGGCTAAAATCAAAAGCACCGATGATAGCCTTTGCTGGAGAGGCTGTGGAGGAAGGGGTACCCTCATCCATTGCTGGTGGGAATGCAATCTTGTGCAACCACTTTGGAAATCAGTGTTTCGGTTTCTCAGGAAATTCGGGATCAACCTACCCCTGGACCCAGCAATACCACTCTTGGGAATATACCCAAGAGATGCCCTATCATATGACAAAAGCATTTGTTCAACTATGTTCATAGCAGTATTATTTGTAATAGCCAGAACCTGGAAACAACCTAGATGCCCTTCAATGGAAGAATGGTTGAAGAAAGTGTGGAATATATACACATTAGAGTACTATGCAGCGGTAAAAAACAATGACTTCTCGAATTTTGCATGCAAATGGATGGAAATAGAAAATACTATCCTGAGCGAGGTAACCCAGACCCAAAAAGATGAACATGGGATGTACTCACTCATAATTGGTTTTCTAGCCAATTCTGTTGTGTTTCTAGTGCTCAAGATAAGTTTGATTAAAAAAAATAATTGAATGAATATTATGAATTTTTTGCTATTGGGTGCACTAGGTGAGCTGGCAGCTGCTGAGATGAAGATTTATCTGTGTTAGAATTATGAGCAGACATGCCAGCTCAAGAAAAGACCAATTAATTAAGAAAAAGCATTACAAGGACCTCTCCTTAGTTTCCATTCCATAGTTATACAGTTAAATATGAATCTAGTGTCTTTGAAGTAATTATGAAGGTTAAACTGGAATTAACTTACTAAATATGGGTTCTTAATATAAAGATTGTGTCAGCTTACCCTATGAGCCGGCTCTAAAAATGTGAGACCCTAAGGGCAAGGGGGAAGTCAGAAACTACTTTTATCCTTTTAATGAAAATTGCTGGACACCGATGGTTAGCTTGAGTACTAAGTAAGATGAGCCCGGCATGACAAGTGTGACTGCCAGGGTCCCATACTTGAGGATTGACTCTTGTTCATTTTGAGAACATGCATGTAATATGTGTGTCTGTTTGCCTGTACCAAAGGATTAAGTTTCTTTAGGTTTTGTGATCTATTTAGCCAAATTGTGCAGTGCACCCCAATATGGCTTAATGCTTATTTTAAAATATTTGAGGCTGATGCAAACAGAAAAAAATAACAATACTTCAGGCAAAATCAGAACTGCTGAACAGACTGGAAGTTTCTGTGATATAGTACTCTACAGAAGGTACCCAATCTGGAAACGCAGATGTAGACCAGGGAAACAAGGGATGATAAGCAGAAAGTATTACAGAGTACATGTGGGAGGCAACCAAGATCCCCCCCTGACACTACCCAGAGCATTTCTGTAGGGAGCAGCATATGGTTTCTGAAGATGGAAGAACTTAGGCAACAGAAATCAGATCTTGTCTGCAGCAAACTTACCTAAGAAAACATTCTAGGTCAAATAGTTCCTACCCTACTAATTAAAATGCCCCATTTGGTTGACTGTAATTGTTACATAAAAAAGAAAGTATGCAAGATTCAAGATATTTGTATGGAATTAATATTTTCTAGAGACAGATGAGCAAATATCTGTCACCTCAAATAGGGCACCAGTGACAAATTGAAGCAATAACTCCATTCAAATCTAGGCTGGTAAAGTAGTGAGTTTTTTTTAGATTACTTATAAGATGATGGGTGATGGTTACTTACAATACATTGGATAACTCAAAGGTGAAATGCAACAACTCTGTAATGCAAAGAACAATGTCATTAAGACAAAAAGGCAACCTACTGACTGGGAGAAGATCTTCACCAACCCCAAAACTGACAAAGGTCTGATTTCTAAAATATATAAAGAACTCAAGAAACTAGACTTTAAAAAGCTAATTAACCCAATTTAAAAAATGGGGCACTGAACTGAACAGAGAATACTCAACTGAAGAAGTTCAAATGGTCAAAAGACACTTAAGGTCATGCTCAACCTCATTAGCAATCAGGGAAATGCAAATCAAAACAACTTTGAGATATCATCTTACACCTGTCAGAATGGCTAAAATCAAAAACACCAATGATAGCCTTTGCTGGAGAGGATGTGGAGGAAGGGGTACACTCATCCATTGCTGGTGGGAATGCAATCTTGTGCAACCACTTTGGAAATCAGTGTTTCGGTTTCTCAGGAAATTCGGGATCAACCTACCCCTGGGCCCAGAAATACCACTCTTGGGAATATACCCAAGAGATGCCCTATCATATGACAAAAGCATTTGTTCAACTATGTTCATAGCAGTATTATTTGTAATAGCCAGAACCTGGAAACAACCTAGATGTCCCTCAATGGAAGAATGGATAAAGAAAGTGTGGAATATGTACTCATTAGAGTATTACTCAGCGGTAAAAAACAATGACATCTTGACTTTTGCATGCAAATGGATGGAAATAGAAAACACTATCCTGAGTGAGATAACCCAGACCCCAAAAGATGAGTATGGTATGTACTCACTCATAAGTGGATTCTAGCCATAAATAAAGGACATTGAGCCTATAATTCTTGATCCTAGAGAAGCTAAATAAGAAGGTGAACCCAAAGAAAAACATATATTTATCCTCCTGGATATCGGAAGTATACAAGATTTCCAGGCAAAAATTGGAAACTTGGGGGTGAGGGTGGGGTAGGGGTAAGGGGAGATGGGGAGAAGAAAGTGAGAAGGGAGGGATGGAGAGAGCGTGGGGGAATGGGACGGTTGAGATGGAGGAAGGTTGGATATGGGAGCAGGGACGTATATATCTTAATTAAGGGAGCCATTTTAGGGTTGGCAAGAGACTTGACTCTAGAGTTGTACCCAGGTGTCCATGGAGAGGAGGGGGAGCCTGAAATGGCCCAATCCTATAGACATACTGATGAATATATTGCATATCACCATAGAACCTCCATCTGGCGATGGATGAAGCTAGAGTCAGAGACCCACACTGGAGCACCAGACTGAGCTCCCAAGGGCCAAATGAGGAGCAGAAGGAGGGAGAACATGAGCAAGGAAGTCAGGACCACGAGGGGTGCACCCACCCACTGAGACAGTGGGGCTGATCTATTGGGAGCTCACCAAGGCCAGCTGGACTGGGACTGAAAAAGCATGGGATAAAACAGGACTCTCTGAACAGGGCAGACAATGAGGGCTGATGAGAAGAAAAATGGCACGGGGTTTTGATCCTACTGCATGCATTGGCTTTGTGGGAGCCTAGTCTTTGTGGGATGCTCACCTTCCTAAACCTGGAAGGAGGGGGGCGGACCTTGGACTTCCCACAGGGCAGGGAACCCTGAATGTTCTTTGGACTGGAGAGGGAGAGGGAGGGGAGTGGGGGGAGGGGGAGAGAAATGGGAGGAGGTGGAAATTTTTAAGTAAAAAAGAAAGAAATGCAACAACTCATGAAAGCTGCACCCTTTGCCCTCCATGCATAACTTGCAAGCAGCAAAGTTGGCCAGGGTATCTCTTTTCGAAGCAATCGCTATTGCTTCTCTAACCTTTTGAAAAGGTTTTATACATCTTGAACATTTTAGAAGCTTCCTGAGCCTTGTGTGGTTTGTTTATTTCCTGGGAATTGTATGCTTCATTATTTCCTTGGTTTATGAGTACACCTGCTCCCTTCAGAAGGGAAAGATTAACTTTGGAGGATATAGCCACACAACATGTAGGCAAAAAAAGAACTGAACTGTCAAGATGACTACATTCATGCCATGAGCATTTTAATGAAATATGGAAATAAATAAAGTAGGAAAACAAAATTCTTGGATTTTTTATTACACACAACTACAAAATTTGTATGTGTTCATATTTTTAGCTTATTAGTGGGCAGAAAAAAATTAAATTTTCTGTGTTAAAATATTTTAAGACAGGCAGTAAACAACTATCCTCATCAGTAGACTTAATATTGAGACATCCAGACATTATCAAGATCATCAAATGTACTTGGGCTTCAAAACTCTTCTGGCTTCAATAAGAACTTTACAGAATTTCACACATACACTATACCCATGTGTGTGTGTGTGTGTGTGTGTGAGAGAGAGAGAGAGAGAGAGAGAGAGAGAGAGAGAGAGAGAGAGAGAGAGAGAGAGAGGGGGGGAGAGGGGTGCAGAAATGGAAGTAAAAATGGAAACAGAAGATGCAGCTTCCTATTTAAGTGTTCACAGAAGCTAAATGTCTCATTAACAAGAAAGCCAAGAGTAGACATGCATCAATCTTAGATACATGTCAGCTTCTTCAAAGTTCAGTATATGATCCTTGTTATTAGGAAGAACAGGATGTGTCGTTCTTTGAAACGTCTTTGCATCATTTTCTATTAGAATTTGCAATTTTCTTCTAAGTCTTTTTTACAGGATATTCTTGAAGTCTTCAGTAGTGTCGACGCCCTTGGGAGAAAGTCAGTGGACTACAGGTGTACTTTTCTGTACAATCTTATCAGAAGAGAACAGAGGCTGCTAGAATAATTGAAAATGGTCTTTCTTTCTTCTGGCTTTCAGCATAGAGGAAAATTTTGAAGTGACGAGTCATGCTGCTTCAAGAATAAAATTTATAAGGATAACACCAAGTGTTCTGTAGTTGCAGTATCACAAAATTCTATTATTTATGTCAAATGATGTAAATAAAATAGCAATCATTGAGCCATTTAGAGATCAAAAAAGGTCTGTGTGCAGATCTTTGCACATCTTTCAGCTGAACCTTGGCAAGTTTTAAAGTAAAATTCAAGATTTTAGATTTTAGAGCCACAAAATTCTTGTTATAATTCTGACTTAATCATTTTCTAAGTGCTTTACTTTGGTTAAGTCACTTACTATATTCTAATTCCTTTTTCTTGAGCAAAAAATGCAGATAGTAATACCCAAATCCCATCAAACTTATTAAGCTTTACATAGACGAATATGAAAACATTCAGCAGATTAGACAGCTAATGTTCAACATCATCATTGCTCCGAGAAACAGCCATAAATCATGTGCTCAGAGGTGAAAACCACTGTTTACAGTTGCATTTATCTTCCATATTGAATTTCCACTGCACACAGAGGCACAGAGATGATTATTTCTGGGCATTTAAAATGAGCTCAGGTTTTCTGAATTTTCTTAGATTTTTCCAATTTAAAGTCCCAACATGATTTTCTGCTCTTCTTCCTCCCTATAGCCATAGTCATGGGGCCATTCTTAGAAAACACAGGAAAGACATTGCCCACCTCACTCACCTATGTTCACATCTAAAATCCAATATCATCACATTATTTATTTCTGAGGCACGCTTTACTATGTGTTCCAGTTGGCATCAAAACTCAGTCTTTCAGGTATTGGAATTACAAAATGTATATCCTAGATTGTAAGTTATATTGTCTCAGGATGTTCATGAAATCTGGTGGTTTCCAATGAAAGATAGATAGATAGATAGATAGATAGATAGATAGATAGATGGAGAGATAGAGGGAGAGATAGATAGAAGAGATAGAGTCGTACAGATTATACGACTCATTTGTGTGTGTGGTTGGGGGGAGTGGTCAGGTTACAGCACTTTCTCCTGCAGAAACTTCTGGATTTTTAGCTAATGAAGCTGTCAAAATCATGAATCTCTGCACTTGCATTTGTTATCCATCCTGCTTGGTGTTCTGTTTTCCCAACTGGACCACTTGCAATCTCTCCAAAATTCTTCTTTCTTTCTTTATCAGCTGTTTGTTTCTTTGCCTGTGGTGCTGGAGACTCAAACCTACCTCACACATAAAAAACATGTGCCCCACTGATCTACACCTTCTGTTTCCTCATAATCTTTCATTGGAGGAAAAACTAACCCAAACTAAGGGGTATGAAAAAGCCCCATGGGAATCCACTGTTTTGCCTACTTGTAACTATAATCGAATAAAATTTTGATGGGAGATACCCTGCTTGGGTAGATAAGGGACATGAGGTTTTATAGATTGGTTTTTAACAACTTCAGTTCTGTTTATCTATTTTGCATTCTTTATATTCACTAGGAATTTTCTAGGTATGGAAGTTTATCAAGGCTACAGATAATTATAATTCTATCAAAACGGTATAAAATAAAAACACACATAAAATGACTTTCCTAGAAAAATGTGTCTCAGTAGGATGTAATGTCCCCACAAGATTAATGATTGATTTTCATGAGTGGGTCACATATACTTAAACAAGTTACAAAATGTTATGTACATTCTGAAAATATCATTATGGCAAAAGTCAGGGAAATGGTGTACTATACCAGACAGCATTAGTCTTCATTACAATATCGTTATCTGTGATGGTTTTCAGTGAATGGTTAAAGGATGCCTATTTCTATCTATCTCTTGCTTGATTTGAAGATTAAAATGTATAGAAAGTATACATGTACAAGTCATTTCACCCATTTTCCCAGAGCTGTTTTATATTTCTGGCATATATAGAAACAGTTAAGAAAACAAGTTATTTGTGCTTTAGGATCATAATCCTCCCCTCAAGGTGCAGGAGCTAGAAATATTTCAAGAGCAAGAGGTAGTGGATGTTAGTGAGCAGTGGTTTCTAGACAAAATAGGGCCACTGTATACATGACCTCAAAGGATATGTGACTTCCATGTATAAGACCTGCAAAAGATCAATGCAACCAAAATCCCCAGATGATACAGGAGAGACTCAAAAAGTCCTACTTCTACCAGAGAACATACTGACAACTGGTGGTCTATAGGGGAAGGAGAGTCAGTTTTCTTCAAGGATGTGGCCCCTCAGAAGATGGCCATGACCAATGACGGTCCTACACCTGTGGACATACAGGAAGCTCTAAGTGGACTCAGTGTTTTGTTTTATTTAACATATATAGAATTGGGAGGGGAAAGAATAGGCACAATGGAGGAAAATTGGAGGCAAGAGAAAGAGGACTGGTTTGATCAAAATGTATAATATATACATATGTATGAAATTCTCAATTAAAAATTAATTGAAAAAATAAACTTAGAAATTTCTCCCATTATTGTTACCAAAAGCTAAAATGATTTTGCCTTGTCTTTATGCATCTCCAGGGGATTTTTGGAATGCATTAGCTCTTGTAAGTTAAGTTGAGATTGAGGTTTAAGTGTGGAGAGGAATGGGAGAGTAAAGCAGAGGAGGTGGTTGAAAGAAAAATAAGTAATGAACGGGAAAGGTTTTCTAAAACACCATGTAGATGCATATTTGTTTATTTTATATTATTTATATTATTTGATTCTATTTTATTAAATTTTGAAATCATGACTTCATTAGAACATTCCCCCTTCTTCTCTCCTCCCTCTAAACCTTCCCATTTACCAGTCCTCATGTCTTCCAGATTCATGCTCTTTTTTCACAGTTATTACATGTATGTGTGTGTATGTGTGTACATATGTATTCCTAAATATAAAGTTTTCATTATTTACAGTGCTACTTTGTACGCATATTTTCATGGCTGATCTTTTGGTGCTGACAACCACTTGATATGCTCTTCCCCAGGGAAGACTACTTCTCCTGTTCCCAGCTTTCTTCAGCTGTCCATAGTTATTTGGAAAGGGCTGAGGCCTTTGTAGGTTTTCCTCTGTCCAGTTGGGAATGTTCACTGACATCATCCTTGCTCAACTCACATTTGGGCAGTCATGCTGGTGAGACTCGATGGGTATGGTTTCTGATATTACTAGAAGACACAATCTCACAATGGACTCACTGATCCTCTCTCTGGCTCTTACAGTCTTTCCTGCCCCCTCGTTTGCAGTGTCCCCGAGCCTTAAGAGTGGAAGGGTTTTGTTTATGTATCCTTGGGCTTTAGAATTCTGAATTTTGACAGGTTGTAGTTTTCTGTGGTGGTCTCTGTCTGTTGCAAAGAGAACTTTCCTTGATGAGCGCTGAAACTACACTTTTATATGGGAATAAGGACAGATATTTATAGAGCGTTGTTAGGAATTATGCTGATTTAGTAAATCAGTGGTTGCAGATTCTCCTCCAGTGACTTTACTAGTGCTGGGTAGTTAGCTATCCTTCCCTCTTGCTGTGTAGGTCTTGTAAGTCCAATTAGAAAACTGTTGGTGACTGTCAAGAGATGTGTGGCACTCTCACACCCACGGGGTTATTATTCTATGTTGGCAGTTGATGTTTTTCATAGATATTATATCTAGATAGGACTGCTGGCCACTTCCGTTTTTTTTCTCCAAAGTTTGTGTGACATTTTCTGGTACTATGAAAATTAATCCTCAGAAAAAAGCATCCAGATCAGTGTCAACTGAGGGGCCTCTGGGACCTGTTATTGAAGTGCATGGTATCCAGCAATAGGGACTTAACTTCCACTGCTGTGCCATAACCAAGGACAATAGCAATAGTCTGTATGCTTTGGGAGTCTCTTGGACAGCCCTGGCCAACAACTCAAGAGAGGACTTCTTATACCTGGTATTGAAAGTGTGAAATTATAAAACATACGATTCCATACGTGGATTAAAGGCAGATTGCATCCTGTATGTGCAATCAGTGGGCAGAGACAAACAAGTTATCTACGTGAAACAGGACAAGTCAAAACAGAGGACTGAAAAAACCACATGCAGCGAGGTTTGTGCAAAAATACCAAATGGTTTAATGCCTGAGCAATGGGAGTTCCAAAATGAAAAGAGAAAAAGAACAGTAGGAAGGCGATATTTGAAGAGGCAGTGCCTAGGGATTACACAAAATTGACAACATACATCATGACACAGAGCCATCAGAATAAATACAAAGACAGCCTCCCTAGCCACATTATACGTTTGCTGCTGGAAACTGGAGATAAAAGAAACACATTTAAACTAGCAGATACAATAAGGAAAGGCCCTCAGTGGAGCAGACAAACGTTCCTCCTCAGAAACAATAGAACCCAGAAAACAATGGAATCAAATACTTTTAACTTGCAATAAAAGAAATACAAACCTAGAACTCTGCGGCTCATGAAATTACACCCTAAAACTGAAAATAAAGGAAATAATATCTCAGTAGAGATGTGGAATAGTTTGTACCCATGAGATGTGCCCTGCAGTAAGTGCTACACCAAATCTTTTAGTCTGGAAGGAAAGGTTTCTAGAAACCTAATTTTGAAAGAAGAATAGAAAGCCACAGACAATGATATGTACACATTAAAGTCTGAAATACATTTGAACAATTTCTTTAAGAGACTGCTGATTTTTTTAATACAATAAATATACAGTTTCTAATATAGAAGAAAACATATGCTACTGAGAGAAGGTAATGTGTGTGTGGGGGGGGTTAAATCATTCATTCATGCCTCATTTGTAAAATAGTTCTTTTAGGTAGACTATGATAAATTAAGGATACATATTTTAATAACTATAATAAGTAAGCTTTAGCAAGGAAATCATAGAGAGAGAGCCAACAAAATAATAGAAAAGATTAAAAACAACTAAATGTTTTTCAGTAAGTCCTAAATGATTGAAAAAGAAGATTAGAAGAAATAAATCAATAAATAGGAAACAAACCATGAGAAAGGTTATATGAACAATCATTGCAGCAGCTGAGCTGTTGCAGACAGGCTCCAGGCTGGCCTGCATCATCCACTTCCCCTGCTTCCTCTAGTCCATGCCCTTGCATGACCCCTTCCAGCCTAAGCGGTTTTTGCCCAGTAAAGGCAGCAAAGGTGAAGAAATGTGGCAATTTGAATGAGGAATACTCCCCCACAGAGGGAACATTGGAACACTTGCTTCCAGCTGCTAGCATTGTTTGAGAAAGTTATTGAAGTTTTAGGATGTGACATTTTGTGGAAGGAAGTCGGGCAGGCTTTGAAGTTTTATAGCTTGGCCCTACTTCCTGTTTCTCTATCCCTTTGCTTCCTTTGTAGGGGCTTCCTGACTGCCAAGCCTGCCTCAAGCTCCTGCCACCATGACATTCCTTTGGGAACTGCAAGACAACATAAGCCATTTCTTCCCTAACATGCTTTTCATCAGGGAATTTTGTCACACCAACAGGAAAGAAGCCAAGACACACTCCTGTGATGATGCCGAGTTCCACAGGTTCCATCTTGTTACTGCCTGCATTTAGAGACTTCTCCTTGGCTAGGTTGGCATAGGAAGAGCCATGCTGTGAGACTCATCTGTAAAGGAGGCAATAAATGCCTCTGGGAAGTGACAAAACCCCCAGTCAACTATTGTAGGAAAAGAATTGCAGCCCTTCTTCCTAGATGGCAAGAAATAAGTTCCACAGAAGCCATCACAGAAGTCAGAAGTTGATGCTTTTCCAGATGAGCCTGCAGCTTGGGATACAGTCTTTGAATCCTCGTATCACCTTGACCACTGCTCTGAGTGGCTCTAATTAGATGATTCTGCTGTGCCAGGCACAAATAAAATGGGCTTTATTTTGCTGTGTAACCATTTACAATGTAGAAGTAGGTGATCAATACATATGCAAATGGATAAATATTTCTTGAGCCTGGTAGAGGTTGTTAAGGTGCATGTTGATTTGTTTATTCTTTAAAGATTAAAAATTACTTATTTAAAATAATCTATTGAGTACGGTTTGTGCTGCCCACATATTTATGAATGTTGGGTCATCTGACAGAGCATGCTCAACTAACCAGAAGCCACACCATTAAAGAAAACTGACTCGGGTCTGGAGATATGGCTCAGAGATTAAGAGCACTGGCTGCTCTTCCAGAGGTCCTGAGTTCAATTCCCAGCAACCACGTGGTGGCTCACAACCATCTGTACTGAGATCTGACGCCCTTCTCTGGAGTGCGGGCGGGCATACATGGAGGCAGAATGTTGCATACATAATAAATAAATAAATAAATAAATCTTAAAAAAAAAAAAGAAAAGAAAACTGGCTCTTCCTTCCCTGGAAGTCATTGGCTGTCCACAGCTGCTTCGTTGAGGCATGGGGGTTCATAAGCCTGTTTCTCTCTGTGCTGCAACATTGACTGGTTTGAGCTTGTGCAAGTCTTATACAGCCAACCGCAGCTGCTGGTAGTTCATGGGGATGGCAGTCCCTTTCATGTTAAGAAGGCAGCGTTTCATTATGGCTCTTCCCTATAATGGTTTTGTCACCTCTTCTGAAGCTGCCCTTGTCTTAGAGGAGGGTAAAATACAGATATTCACTTAGGACTAAACACCACCATATGCCTAAGTATTAACAAATGACATCCTTCCAAATAAAAGAAGCACACAGAGGAAAGAAAACTTGTTTAGAAGCCGTGCTGCTGTGTTCTGTCTCTTTGGTGTTTTGAGAAGGCAGACCCATCAAGAATGTCTACTGCTAGTCATCTAGACACAACAACTACTGTTTCACTGTTAGTGGGAACTGTGGTACAGCCCTATATTTCCACTGGAATTTTGTATTCAAAACCTTGATATATTTCACATAACCTTTCAATGTGAAACAATGCCCAAAATGTCATATTTTCCATCATTTTCACCTTTATTGTACCACAGAGGGAAAAAGATGATGGATTAAACTTGCAAATGAGCCATATTTAGTATAATTAATCTTTTAGAAAGACCTTGAAGAAAAATAGCATGACTAAATTGTGAAGTAGTATGTTTTCTCTAAACATCTATTTTGTGCATTAAGATATCTCCCACTTTAAAAAGATGCAATCGGTTTTATTGGGAACAAGTTTTCAAAGTAACTACTGTTACTTTCCCCAATATTGCAAGAAAAGTGTCAACAATTCGTGGAGAAAGATAATAGGAAATAAATAAAAGTCCTTCTAATAACTCCTTGGAATACACATGACCAATGAAAGTATTGCAGAGAGAAAGACTGTCTACTAGCGTCTTTGTAGAAGCTGACCTGATGTATTCTGAGCTCTTGAGGCTCTGGGATTTATTTTTATGACACACACAAAAGTAACACAAACAACTTCATCCTAAGAGTGAATCACTTACCTCTACAGAGACTGTCTGAGCCACATAGACATTTACAGTTCTGTCTTAAGAGAGGCTGTTAGTATAGCTGTGTACTTTGAAGCTTATAAAACTAAGAACATTTCTAAGTTGAAAATCTTATGAAACCATAAAATGAGATATTTCATTTTCCTTGGCATATATATGCCTCCCCGTGCTGTTTCCAAAAACTCAAGTCTGTGTCTGCAAGTCGCTCTAGTTTCACCCGGATACATCTCAAAGTAATATTTTAGCAACTACACCGTCCATTTCTGTACTCATCCATGGTTTGTTTGTTTTGTGTTTTAGAAACCCATTAGTGAGCTCCTATTCTGTTGAAATGTACAGCTGAGGTTCAGGCATCACTGAAGTGAAAGGGGTAGACACGACAGAGATTTGCGTTTTGACTCACCTACCTGATCTCTAGTAAGGGTAAGTTTGGAGGTTTTACTAGGTACTTTTCTTGTGTTTGAAACTACAATGATGAAACATCTGAAGGAAAAAACATTGGGGATGTGGGAGAATTTATACAAATTTATGGTCCTTACTGGTAGGGGAAGGCATGACAGCATTTGCAGAGGTTCTGCAATGGGTGGGCATATGGCACAGTCAGCTGTTGGGACGCAGATACCTCAGCAGAACTAGGACAGACAATGGCTTGTAAGTCTGTCCCTACAGCCCTATGATTGGCTCATGTCTCAAAGGCTCCACCACCTCCCAAACACTGCCACTAACGGTGAACTGAGTGTTCAAACACACGAATCTGTGGTGGTCTATTTCACACTCAAATCGTAACGGATTCGTGTGTTTGAGCTGTAAGTATTCAAGAGAGAAGTTCAGCTAAAAGGTACAGAAGTAGGAAAGCTGAAAATGATTACAGTGTTGTAAAAGGTGGGGCGGTGAATACAGAGATTGTACCAGTCGCTTGAAGAGTTAACTGGAAATCAGAGTCACCGTGATTCAATGGCAGGTTAGAAATGAGGCACGGAAGAGCAGACAGAGAGCAGATCCACTTCTGTGCTCTCAGAGGACCAATGGGATGGACAATGGCATCACATAATGAGAAGTGATACCAGAGGGCTGAAAGAAAAAGACGTTGGGGGAAGAGAAAATAAGCATAGTTTCAGACCTATTGACCTGGTGTCTTGGTACTTCTCAGAGGCTGCTAATACATTCCATTACACGGTGATGTTCACTGTAAAAGATATGTTAGTTCTAAAGAAAATCTTGGTGGTCATTAGCAGGAAGATATCAGATAATGTCACAGAAGTGAATTGTCCAAAGTACCCCAGAAAAATAAAGTAAGGAAAAAATGTATCATTCTGAAATATTCCAAACGCTTTAGTGTAGAGGAAGTAAAGGAGATGCAGCTAGGAGAACTGTGAGGTAGAGAAGAAAATATCAAGAAGCAGCATATGATGGTGTCAAAAATCCGACCAGAAATCAAACAGAATGAAGATGGTGCAGACTACGGTATCTCCCAGCATTGAATCATACTGAATCCACTGTAGCTGTGGTCTTTAGAGCTCGAAGACACAACTGTGTCACTGAAGCCCTGAGAGATTGCTGCGTCTGCCTTGTTCTTCCACATTCTGATAGTTACTGACTTACAATCACACAAAGTCTAGATTTCATAAACATCTGATCATCTTATCCCGGAATGTCCTGGTACTTTGCTTGACCATCAGTCCTAGTATTCATTTTTATTTTTGAATTTCTATCATAGGGCCACAAAACACTCTCAAGATCACAATGTGAAAATATCAGAATGGATCAGCCTCTGGGGGAGATGTTTGGCTGGGGTGTCAGCTAAGGTCTCTGGGATTACCTCTAAACTGGGCAGAAATGGAAAATGGAGGCAGCTCATTGTGTCTGATGCCTCCCTCAAAGCCAGGTATTAGCCCTCTGCCACTGTGACAAACACTTCTAAACTGACTTCTACAGAAAAAAAGGTTATCGTGATTTCAGTTTGGGGCTTTGAGGCCCATTGACTCCAAGGCTCTGGGAAAGACTGCACATCATGCTGTGCAGTGTGGGTTAGAGCAGAGATGCTTACACACAGGGACTACATGTGATGAAGTCAGAGTCCTACCGCTCTCCCTGAGAATATGCCACTAGTAACCAGGGCGCCTCCCATTATGTTCCACTTCTTATGGTTTCCAACACCTCCCTAGGACACCAAGCTGGGGGTAAATAATTTACCAACACAGGCCATGCAAAAAGTCTCACCACCCAACTACAGCAACCAGAATTATCTACAAGGATTAACACTGGAAATTTAAGGGACCAGTTTCCCTTCCCAGCACAGAGTCTGAGCATATTTGATGTGTTACTGGGAGGTAACTGTCAGAAATCCGCAGCCTGGGCATTCTCCTCTACTCTCTGAAATGGAAAGATGCACCAGTGATTTTTTTTAGGGCAGCTGCACAGAGAACAGAACAGAGGCACACAGGAGGCATAGGGAGTAAGGCAATGCTTCAAGGATGCCTGAGTTTTATGTACAAAAATGATGTTGTTTATTCTCTAAACCCCACGATTTCAAGTATGGCCTCAGGTGTCTGATGAGAGCAATCATGCCATCAATTCACTGTGGAGCCCAGACTGCTAATGGAATTCAAGTACAATGCAATTGTCGCTCAGCCCAACTCTCCTCTGCCAACTCCCTAAGCATGAACGCTATTGTGCTTGGGGTGAGGAGGCAGAGCCCTCTCCTCTCCCTTTTTGTAGAATAGGCCTAAATGTAACAGTGCCTTGATCTGGAGAGAGGTTTTCAAACCAGTATGCTAAAATCTGCTTTAAGGTTTGATTTATAAGATTGTACACAGTGCTCAAGACCACCTACATAGTCTGCATGTCCACCTGTATCATCTGTAGGGCACAGTACAGTGAAAAAGGAAGATACTCTCTTACTTAAAATATGAGGAACATGGGGTTAGAGAGATGACTCAGCATGCAAGAGCATGTGCTGCTCTAGCAGAAGACCTGGTTCTGGTCCCAGCACCATGGTTACTCACCACCCCATGCAATTCCTGTTGCATTGAGTAAGATGTGCTCTTCTGACCTCTGCTGACACAAGACATGCATGTGGTGAATATACATACATGCAAGCAAATCACAGGCAGACACAAAATAAAAACAAATTTTCAAATGTTAGGTATTTCAATGCAGTTATAAAACAAACATGTCGCTTGTAAGTGTAAGGCCCCATGTAGCAGCACAATCCTCACACTCGTGGCATTAGTCCTGAGAATGGCTAATGAGTTACCACAGGGTTTCTCTATGTAACAGTCTTTGCTGTCCTGGACTCACTCTATAGACCAGGCTGGCCTTGAACAGAGATCCTCCTGCCTCTGCCTCCCAAGCGCTGGGATTAAAAGTGTACAATTTAATGTTTAATCGTTAACTGTGCCTTGTCAAGTCACATTGCTGTCCTGATCTTTCCTTCTTCAGCTGTGGAATATTAGGTTAGACAAAGACGTTTCCAGTATCTTTTTTATTTAGTTCATCACTGTGTTAGATACCATTGGTGTGCTGCTTGCAACATGAACTACTAGCATTATCCTTTATGCCCATGTGCAACTCAGACATCTGAGAGAAAATACACCTAAAGTTATTGATTTAACTAAAATAGAGCAGAGGTTTGCAAACTGTGATTAATTTTTGTGGGTGACTTAGGAGCAGTTTTAACGTGATTTTACAATTCCCCGGACCATGACTGACCTAACTGTGACAAGGTATTTAAAGAAAACTAACCATTTCTCTCCCAGAAGCCATCAATGAATGAGATTATAAAAGTTGTAGATGAATGGGTACAGTTAGAAAACCTACTGAGACTGTGTTAGCCCAGAGCCAGAAAGACAAACATTGCATGTCCTCCCTTGTATGTGGATCCTAGCACTGTATATGTAGATGTGTGGCTTTTAACTTGAGGGACCTGTAGAATCCAGAAGACAGGGTCAGTGATGGAGAAAGGATCAAAAATCTTAAAGAAGTGAGGAAGTTAGAAGAGAGATGACAGGAAGGGTAAAGGGGGAAATAATGGGAAGGAATGTTAAAGCTGAGAAAAAGATAGGATGGTAGGGTAGAGGATGGGGTGGTAAGATAGGTGTGTGAGTAGGTGAAATAGTGTCACAAATATTATCTGGGTAAACCACTACCTTCTGATTGGATGTAAGGCCTTCTCTACAGGAGAAATGTGTTCCTCTACTGGTACTTTGGCCAAGATGCTGCAGCTGGAAATTTCAGAGGTCACAGGCATAAACCCACTATTATTTTGCTAAACGGACATACTGTCCTCCAAATCTGTATTTCTATATGTATAGATGACTGCATCTCACAGACCTCACCAAAGAAGTTTCTTTGTGCAGTGGATGATGCTTAAACAGAAAGTCTCAACTGGCCACAGTACAGAAATAAATATCTGTGGAGTGTGCAGCCTAAAATAGAACATCTATATTACAACCCCCCATCCCAACCCTCAGGGACACAAAAAAAAAGTAGAAAAGGTATAAGAACCAAGGTCCTGGATGATCTAAGTGAAATAGTATCTTCTGGGTATGACAAGACTATTGAACTTAGAGCAGCTCCAGATACCTACACAAGATCATGACAGTCAATATTCCAGCAAAAAGGATGCTGTGGACTAGATGCTGAAAATTATGTAACTTTCTAGGGACAATGCAGGGAATGAATAGTAGAGTCCTTCTACTCTAATCTTTGTCTTAAACTCAGAAGGATAAGCCTTAAAGGCTTCAGCAGTTCACTTGTCGGGAAATTAAATAATCACATTACAGGAAACAATACCAAGTCTGAATTCTGATATTTCTAAGTTTCTCCATAAAATAACTGTTATGATTTATTTATCCTTCTCTTCCTCATTTTAAAGCATCATGAAAGCTTCTAAGGGATTGACGTAGGCCAATCTTGATTCTTAATATTTTATCCCTTATTCCATGTGCAAAGGTAGAGAAAAGACAATGGAAAACAAAAATACATATTTACTAGTCTTTCTCTCTTATCTGTCTGTCAAGATAATTATTATCTGTGATAATATAAACAATGCTTTTAGTCTCATATTACAACACATTTTTTTCTCAAAATATAATTATCAATTACCTAACTGCTTGTTAGGTCTTGAAATTGTCATTTCTTCTTAGTATTTGTTTGACAGATCTGTTGACACAGGTACTTGTGTAAAGACCTAATTTGGAAAGATACCATTCAGACAGAAGAAAGAAAAAGCCATTCAGACCTAATAACAGGAAACTAAACCCTTTGCCTATGGTCCCTCTGTTTGTTTTCCATCTGGTGCTCAGTAATCAGTAGATTAGCCTTGCAGTCAGACCAAGGGCAGTAGAAAATTGTTCTATTAATTAGATTCTTATATGGAGCACAGATTATAAAATCCTCATGGAGTTTCATAAAGTCTGTAACAGTAAGATGAATCAATTCTCATCTGAAGAATTCCCATGCTAGAGTGGAAAACGGCTCAGATAAATGAACAGATATCTTGCTCTCCCAATGTGGCCACCCTGGAATTAGCTATAGCAATGTTGATATGAGTTGAATCTCAACAAGATGCCCAGAAAATGCTATTATATCTCTCAATGAAATACATGGAGATTTCAAACAACTATGGGGGAAATTGAGCAGGCAAGGTTTCACATAAAACTGGCAAATTGGACTGGTATTAACAGCTCTTTAAAGACAGGAGTGAATCCTGACACAGCCTTACTCTATATTTATGGCCAGAAATAGATAAAAAATATGAGTACTATAAAATTACAGAATAGAAGATGCTGAACAAATTTGAATCACTGAATCATATTTCATCACACCAAAGAACACATGGCAAGGTCCATAATACTCAACAGCAGATTAAATTTTTTTTTCTTTTTTTTTGAGTATAATAGAGGGTTATTTATTTAGGGGTAGACTCACAGATCACAATCCTATGCAGGAACAGGGAACAGTAACCAAATCTTGCAGTCAGAAAAGAGGCCGGGGGTGTGCTTTTATATCAGCATGAACAGTATAAGAGGCCATACCCCAGTGAGCAGGTAACTTCAAAGCTACTGGTGGTAGGAATTCCTACAGCAACGTATTTTCATTATTCATGAATCAGAGGTCCTGATCAACATAGGGTGCTGAAAATAAGAGAATGATCCCTCATCATCAGATTGTGATATTACACGATGCAATGTACTTTTAGTAGCATGGTCATGAGCAAACAGAATTCTTCTCACAAAGGAGGAAACAGAATAGAGAGGCACAAAACAAATTTTAATAAAGAGTAGGGAAGATGACAAGAAATTCAAAGGATTTGAATTAAGATTTAAAGAGTAGTCGTTCTATGATGAACAGCAAGAAAGCTGGAGAATCCAGTTCTAGAATTAAACACAAGGAACTAAATTACTCAGATAATCTAAATGAATCTGGAATATTATTTTTCAACAACAATCTTCACCTGAAATGAAGCACAGCTTTGAGCACCTTAAAATTTTTTCTTGAAGAAATACTTTGATACACAATTGTAAAGGGAATGAAAATATCTACTGTTTAAGTGTGTCGGCAAGAAGTTCTAAGTCCATAATGATAAAGACTGCCCTGTCACCTCACCTGGAAAGACTGGGGTTGACAGTGAATACAGCTGTATTGCCCCATGGTCAGAAAAGCTCTGAACTCTGTATATCCTATTTGTGTGTTGAGACTCAACCCATTCAGTCTGTATTGCTGTAGCTAATTCCAAGATGGTCACCTCGGTGAGCAGGATATCTGTTTGGTGACTGCAGTCATTTTCCACTCTTGAGTGGGAATTCTTCTGATGAGCATTGACACGTCCCCCACACAGAAGAAGGTGTGCTAAAGAGGAGAAACTAGGTAGACAGGCACGGCTCCTGTTATTTTAATAATTGTGGCATATTGAAGAAATATGTATGCTAAATTCACAGTTCGGGGATAATTACCAAACCTCAGAATGGCTTGGTGTATACCTTCTAGTCCCAATCAGTGAGTGAAGTGGAAGTGGTCTTCTGTGAAGACCTGCCCTCAATCTTTATAACTAGGATAGCTTTCATTCAGAAAAAAGGAATCTCATAAAATGAGACATACCAAAAAGGTACTGTGTGATCCAAAAAAAAGCAAACCCAAAACTTCACAAAATCTGTTAA
Source organism: Alexandromys fortis (assembly GCF_014885135.2). Lineage (NCBI taxonomy): Eukaryota > Metazoa > Chordata > Mammalia > Rodentia > Cricetidae > Alexandromys > Alexandromys fortis. The sequence goes on from NW_026067966.1 coordinate 661,709, forward strand.
AGATTAATGAGAATCAGTAGCTTGAATTTAATTTTCAATATTTTAACTTCTATATTGTTTTTTGTTAATATGACTTTTAATATTAAAATTTACCTCATGATTTAAAGCTCTCAATCTCATTTCCTCCAACAAATTGTATTTATATGGATTTTAAAAATTTGTTTCTTGCATCTGAAAAATCCATTCACTCTTTAAATTATAAGCCATGCATACATTAACATTTTTACACAATGTTGTATCACTAAATAACTGCTTATGTTTAATAAACTCTTTTCAGTGTTTTAAAAATCCTTAGTTGTCTTAGGTGCCCACAAATAGGGCATCGTACAATCTGAGAACAAAAGGAATTTATTTCAGAGCCGAATGTCCATCCTTCACACAGAGTTAGCACTTTCTTCTGACCTTTGCCTTTCCCAGTGCAAAGCTTTCCACTTTTGTTCTCCATGTTCATCTGCTTTTCTTTCCTGAGCACCTTGCTCTCATGGTGAGTACACATGGGGAGATGCCAGCCAGGCTGCAGGGCCGCGTTCTAGGGGTAGAGATGCCACTCAGTGGGCTGTTATCAGCATCACGTGCTGCGACAAATAATTTCCCTTCCTTTCTGTTCTTCAGAATCTTTCATGAGAGTCAAGAAAATAGCCCCTCTAGTTATAAGATTTGATTTTCTTGTAATAAAAAAGGAAGATTATCTAGTGCCTTCTACATAGCAATTGCTAACAGAAAATTGAAATTGGAAAAGTCACAAATGTGTGCTTCCTGTTCATGTTGTCTGGGCCCCTGGTGTTAGACTGCTTATCTTCGGAGTTGGCTTTATTTTTAAAAGCCAGTTTACCAGTTTCTTGCCTACGTAGGATTTTTTCTTTCTTCTTATGTTGTTTCACTGCTAATCAATCTTCAGACTTCCTTGTACTCCATTGTAAGAAAATAGCAAACATGATTGCTCCCGGAGATCAGAACTAATGGATAGTGGTAGCAAGTATGAGAATAAAAGCTAAAATCAGCTCTAAACTGAGACATTTTAGTAACTTTAGCCTACTTGATTGTATTGCACATTTTTCATTACCCAATTCAGAACTGCTACTTTTACCTTTCTACAGACCAAAATAATTTGAAATAATGAAAGATCATACATATTAAACAGAAAGAAAAGATAATTTAAAACTACATTTACTACATTCCCTGAAATAGCTATTTACAGTAGAGGCAATGTGCAAATTGGAGAAGTGTGTGTGTGTGTGTGTGTGTGTGTGTGTGTGTGTGTATGTGTTGTGCGTGTGCACATATCAGTGGTTAACAGCAATATGTAATGGTGAATACATGTAAGATTCACGTTTAAATGATGGATTTGTGTGTGAGATCAATGTATGTGTATGTGCATGGGGGTGTGTATTTATATGTGATTGCATTTGTGTGTGGCTAGCCTGCTTGTGTGGGTGTATGCCAGCAAATGAGTGTGATGAAGTTTGTGTGTGCATGTGAGGCCCATATGTGTATCTGCATATGCTCACTCTACTATTCTGCAAAATATGTTATTGCAACTATATGACCATTTTCATTCAGCAATCTTTGAATGTAACACTGCTTTCAAATAAGCAATATGGCAAATCCAAAAATAAACTGATGTGTATCGGGGCAAGAAAAGGTATTGAAAGTCAGAGGAGACCATCTGTTGTAGAAACAATAGTGTGATGTGACAGTTTGGGGCTTGTAAAAAATGTAAGAATGAGATGATTATTTTTTAAGAAAAAGCTAAGCACTTTTTTAAAATTTGGAAATGTGTATGTATATCTTTTTAACTTTATTTATTCATTGTGTCTTTTTCATCATACCCCCTGATTCCACCCCCCCAGAATAAAACAAAATAAAATCTAAGAGTAAAAATGAAAAAGAAAATGTAAAAGGAAGAAAGAGAATATCTTGTCACAGAAGCGTCAATGTGACCCAGAGAGTCATGCAGTAAGCCCCTATATCCACATTTATACACGTACGCGTTCATTGAGAGGTTTGAGGTCCCTGGTCTCTACCACACCATTGACACTGGGTCCTCACTGGGACTCTTCCTGGACATCCTGTTGCTGCTCTGTGTTGTGGATATCCTGCAGTCCACGGTCCATAGGACCAACCCCCCACCCATTGAGTGCTCCAACACATCACAGATTGGGTGGATATTGGGGGTGAACCTGGGTACTTGCCAGTCTGTCAGCTCACCAACTCTCCTCATCTTCACCACCAGGGTGAGCTCTTCAGTACTGTAAGGAATAGGGCTCCTTTTCCTGAGTGTTGCAGATGGTAATGGGAAGGTGAGCTCCCTTGTCTGTCACTGGTGGTGAGGTGGGAGGGGTGCATCTCTCCCCCATGATAGATGAATAGTAGGAACAGCTCTCCCATGCTCACAGCTTTGGAGATGACTCACCCACACCTTCGCCAATGGGGTTGTCTCTCTTATGCTGCTGAGGTGAGATGCAGGGCCTGCTCTCCCGAGTGTTGCAGCAGCCGGGGGGGACAGGGGTAGCTCTCCTGTTCATATAACCAACCTCAGGACCAGCTCTTCCATCTGCTTGGAGCATTGATTGGAAGGGGAGGGCATCTCTCCCCCACTCAAGCTACCATATGGCAGATGAAGGATGAGGCTAAGTTTCCCATAATCTTGTTCTCAGGGATGGTTCACCTGTGTCCTCATTAACAGGGTCAGATCTTCTGTGCTACCCAGACAAGGTACAGCGTTGGAGGAGGGAGGCTGCTTGTTGGTTCCCTGTTAGCTTAGACCTGAAATACTCACACAGAAACTGTATTAATTAAACCACTGCTTGTCCCATTAGCTCTAACTTCTTATTGGCTAACTCTTATATCTTACTTTAACCCATTTCCATTAATCTGTGTCTTGTGACATGGCTGTGGCTTACTGGGTAAAGTTCCCAGCATCTGTCTCCTGTCTCTGAAAGCTCCATGGCTTCTCTCTGACTCCTCCCTTCTTTCTCCTAGAATACAGCCTTGCTTTCCCTGCCTAGTTCTGTTCTTTTCTGCCATAGGCTCAAAGCGGGTTTTTTATTCATTAACCAATAAAAGCAACACATAGACAGAAGGACCTCCCACACCAGTACAGGGTCCACTTTCCTGAGTATTTCCACTGTTAGGGGTCAGCTCCCTCACCAGCTGGAGGCAGCAAGGGCAAGGGAGGAGGGCAATCTTCCTTCCCCTCGGCCCCATCACCACACCACAGACCAGAGAGGTGATACCAACGATAACCTCAGGACTGATTCACCTGCTCCCTGTCTTCAGGGTCAACTCTACTTTGCTGACCAGGTGAGGCAGAGGCCCCATTCTCTGGTGAGGATTTGGGTCAGGTCCTCCACCTGTTTCAGGTATCAAGGGGTGAGTGGAACATGACATCTTTCCCTTGCCCGTGCTACCACACAGCAGGGGAGAGCGGCACAACCTGCCCTCCTATTCTCCTGACCTCAGGGCAAGCCCCCTTCCCCCTCCACCACGAACAGGATCAGCTCTATTATGCTGCTCAGGTGAGGGGTAGGGCCCTCTCTCCTGAGTGCTTCAGTCAGTGCGGGGCGGAGCCAGCTCTATAGCCCTATCCCCTCTGCCTTAGTCAGGATTATGGGCCAAGTCACAGCCCTTGGCAGCATTCCAGACCCAGACATCTGGTTCTGGGTGTCAAAGGGACATCTGAATCAATCCATTCCTCACTGCCCTTGCCTCTTCAAATTTGCCTTTTTCCCATGCACCTGACTCCTTCTTCCCTGCCCCCCCCCTCTCTCTCTTCCGTATCAGCATCCTGTACATACTCCCTCCTAGTTGAGTCTTACCCCTGCCAGCAGCATGACATGGTGTGGAGCTATTGGTGTATCTTGGCCCTAGCCTAGAATTTCCCGGGTGGCTCCTGGTTGTGTACTGTCCCTGCCAGTCACATGGCATTGTGGGGGGGGGCTGTTGCTGTGTCACAGCCTGGAGCTAAGTTCCTTGGGCCAAGCTAAACACTATTAAAAGAGTCATTTATTCACTGAACACAATCTTACAAAAAAAATATCCAGAATAGACTTTTTCCTGCTCAGAATGAAAATAGCAGGGTCGGTGACCTTTTCCATTGTGTGTGCAGAAATGGAGAATCATGTGCAATGCATGTGAGGAAAGACTGGGGAGTGAGAAAGCAGCTTAATGGGGAGCCCTCCGGACTGGTGTGTGTGCTCTGTGATCTAGGTTAGGAGAGCTCGGGGTGACGACTGAGTCGTGAGATCACATGACAATATAGCAAAAAAGAATACAGTCCTCAAAGGCCAGGATTCCTTGATCTGCATGGTGCCAGCATCTGGGGTTAGGGAGCAACCACGGAGCAGCATGGATGCCTGTGACCTTAGCATGGGCAGTGGGGACATCAGGTGCTCTTTTCACTTAGACTGAAGCAAACATTTTCTCAGGAGTGACAAAGCAAAATGAGACACTGCAAAGAAAATACTTGTGAGGAGTGGGCGCAGCCCTCTCTGCTATCCACAGCAAAGAACACAGACTATAAAAAAAATACCTTGCAAACAGCAAGATACAATTTTAATCAATATGATTACCACTTTAGATTTGTTGATATACATCTTAGGGACAGTCAGAGCCTCCCCAAATCTTCAGGACTTTGGGTCAAATGTGTCCCAGGAAAGTACACACAGCAGACATTAAAAGGAAAGAAAGGTCTAATTTCCTATGTGTTTCAGAGAGAGGAGCTTGGGAACGATTCCATGAAGCTTAACTTAATAAGATGGTTAACTCAGAGTAACAGTAGCATCCTCTGTGGCCCAGAGATACTAAGTCTTGGTGTCAATAACTGCCCTGGTAGTAATAGCCACCCCATGTTATTCCCCTTTTGGAAGTAGTTTCAGTAAGTTCCACATCAGGCAAGCCCACTATGCAGCTGTGATAAAGTGAATCAAAAAGGAATCACAAACAAACCCAGTTCACACAACACACAGACCACCAGTGTAACATGAGGGAAGGCTTGTTGGGGTGTCTGTCCTGCCCTATACCCCACAGCAGGCAAGCCCCAAAGAAAATCACACAGAGATCTCCATAAGCTATAAAACTGATTGGCCCATTAGCTCAGGCTACTTATTAGCTCTTTTAGCTTATATTAACCCATTATTCTCATCTGTGTTAGCCACATGGCTCAGTACCTTTCACAGTGGGAACAGCTCACATCTTGCCTCTTTGGTGGTCTGGGCAGAACTGAGGAGAGAGCTTCCTTCTTCCCAGAATATTCCTTCTCCACCCTCCTCTACTTCCTGTCTGGTTGACCCGCCTATACTTCCTGCCTGGCCAATCAGTATTTATTTAAAATATGATTGACAAAATACCCACAATTCTCCCGTACCACACCAGAGCACTGTCTTTCCTGGCTGGCTACTGTGATCATAGCCTTAGTCTTGCTCCATTCTGTCCCTGGAAATGTCATTTACCTTTGAACCCAATAGTTATTCTTTCCTGAAGAAGCCCCACTCTTGTGATGTTTATGGACAGCCAAATCCTTCATTGCATTGAAAGGTAAACTCAACTTGTTGACTCACATAGAATACAGGTGGGCTAGGGTTTGAGGTTCATGACTGACAGGCTTACTTACACCTGTGAGGAAGATGGTACTACTAGGTGCCCACGCCACCTCAGAAGAAATTTTCCCAGTTGGATGTTTCTCTATGGGTTTAATCCGTAAGCTAGTCCTCAGTAAGTATCTTTTGAAAGAATGAAGCCATTTTAAGTCTACAGACATGTAGAGAAAGTAATGCAGGTGAAGTTCTCAACAGAGAACACACCCTGTTCGCATCCAACACTAATCCTTGTATCTGGAGGTACTTAAATAACAATAACATACTCCTGTGTAGGCTGAGTGTATACACTCTGAAGCTGACACAAACCTTTGCCTTCAGACTTTGCAATATCTTCATATCTAAGGTTCCTTGTCTTATCATCCTATAACTCGTCAACATGTTATGAAGTCATATTTTAGTGTGGGGAGTCTCAGCTCTTCCTTTGGTTTCTCACCATACTCTGTATTTCCTGGGAGTTCAGGATTCTTATCACTGATCTCACTTTTCTTTGCACTTGAAATTCCATCCATCCACTTCTTGATTATGTTGAGGAATCACGGTTATAATTGGCTTTCTGGGTAAACTTTCTCCCAAGCAAAATAAATCATCTTTTTTTTCCTCTCGATTGAGGAAAATGTATTCATCCATTTTCTGCATCACTGATTATACTGTGTTGTGGTAATTAGTGTGCCACCTTTCCATCCACATTGGCATCAGGTTCACATGAAATGGAAGTGAGTGCTTCTATTTCTGTTTCTATTACAATCAATTTAGAGTCATGTTTGTGCTCAGATTATGGTAAATGAACTTTAGGTCTTATTAGTATGGTTAACTAACTCTATACACCTTGTTTTCCTCAAACCTTTAATGAACTCCCCATGGAAAGATAAAATACACTCTCATCTGCTTGGCTGTTGATACTAGGTAAAATATTGCCTCTAATTGCATTTCAATTTTAGTTGCCCTTACTTCTTTGTATGAATGATTTGCTTTTATGAAATTGGATTCAGTATATTTTTGTTGTCATTTATTTATCATTGTTTTCTTGTCCATAAAGCTTTTACATCTTTCTATCTATCTAAGACGTATTCCAAATAAACTTCTCAACACATGACCACCTGGAATATTAAATGCCATAATTATTGGTATATCTTCATCTAAATGAAGGCAGAGTTTGTGTTTCAATATTACAGATACTTAATATAAATCTTGTGGCAATAATGCTGATATCAGTGCCCACAAAAGAACCCAGTAGATCCTATGCTGCTAAGCTTGGACAGACAGGAAACCAGAAGACAGGTATAGATTGACAAGTGCCTGATCACTGCATGTGAAGGAATATCAAGTTAGGGCCCAGCAGAAGGAACCAAATGCACATTCACAAGCCCCTGCTGTAAAGCTTGAAGCACCAGATAGTGATAGCAATGTCCTGTCCATTGGGTGGATGATACTTTCTGAGATAAGCTCATGAGTATCCATCTGTGAAGAAAGAAGTCTAATAGAGGTCAAAGAGTTAAACTAGAAACAAGGATGCTGTGTAAGAAAAGTGCCCCGAGCTGAACAGAATATTCTCAACAGAAGAAGTTCAAATGGCCATAAGACACTTAAGG
>NW_026067966.1:669952-691866 GCF_014885135.2 Alexandromys fortis
TAAATAAATAAATAAATAAATAAATAAATAAATAAATAAATAAATAAATGAAAGAAAAGTGCCCCGAAAAGACATTGATTCCAAAGGAGAAAAACAGAAGTTAGAATTCTATTCCAAAAAATTTATGTTACCTTCAGAATGAGAAGGAACAGGGGGGAGGGTCCAGATACATCCTTTAGCCTAAGTCTCTTGAGGGAAATTTTGACACTTACAAGAGCTTTATGAAAACTTGTCACAATTTTAACATACAGTTGGTTAACTGGGCATGTGTGGTTACATCTCTCACTTAGATACTTGCTGAGCTTGTGGGATGATGCAGGAAGCAATGTTTCATTGTGTTAAGCTTGTTCCTAAGCTCATATTAATAAATCCTAACAACTTTTGTTTGAATGTTTCCTTGTCACATTTTAGGAAAATGTTAATTTTTCAAATTATCCTCACCGTAGTGAAGAGGAATATAGGAATTGATTTTAAAGTGTTGCTTTATATGGATGGCAGAGCATGGGATATAATTCTTTTCTGAGGAAAGAGAGAACAAAAAAGTGATATTAAAGATTCTACATTCTGGAAAGAGCATTATAGAACCCAAAGGACAGTGCCAGGTACACGTGAGCACACGGATGTCACACCACTGTTTTATACCTGGAAAGCCTTCCGTGACTTGTCTTCCTTACAGCGATGCTGTTTGCCTTGCTTGCTTCCTTTTAATCCTGCTTTCACTTTCCTCAAGTTTCTGCAAGCAGATGTTGTCAAAAACTTTCAAACTGAATACTTTACTATCTTAAAATATGTGCCATAAAAGCAAAGAGAACGTTTCTCTACTAGATTACTCTAATCCCAATGATACCGGCAGCATTTCTGCTGTAACTATCTCGGTAACACTTGATAAGTGGAAATGCTCTCCCTGCTGAGCTGCAATGTTGCTGGACTTGTCTGCCACACCAGTATAAAGGAGAACAGAATTTCACCCCAGGCCCTCTAACCACATATTCCTGTTGACAGAAAAATACTCAGACCATTTATGGATCTATATTTTCATGTAAAAACTAGAGCCAGTGATAATTGATGTCTGTCAAGAGAGAGTTGTTCTTCTTTTGAAACATGGTTGTTGGTGGGTTGCCCACGACCCAGTGGATACCATACATATATGCACATAGGGACAACACCAGTTAAATTTGAGGGTGGGGTGGGTGCAACCAATAGCAGTAAAAAGAGGATTTGAGGTTGCTGGACAGGAGACAGATGGGCAGTGTTAATGGGAGTTGGAGGAATGTAGTAACAGATGCAAATGATCAGTGTATGTTATATAAATGAATGAAGCGTTCATAGAATATGATATTATTAAAATTATTTATAAATTTAAATGTTGAAACTGCATTGTATTATATATAGATATTAACCTCAGTCACCATGCTTGCTTGGCAAGTGCTTTAGTTACTGAGTCCTTTCCTCAGCCCTGACACTTGGTTAATCTCTAGAATAATGTGAAGAATCTTACAGTTCATGAAGCCACAGGCCTGTGTCCTGTTCCCACCGAGTCTCATAATTCTTCAGGTGGAGCTGGTGAAGCAGAAATCATAGTCCATGGACATGCCTGATATTATGGTAAATAAAGAAATAAATAGGTAAAATTGTGGCTATTCCAGCATACAAACAACACACAGAGACACAGACACATACACACACACACACACACACACACACAAGAGGTGAGAAAATTATTACTTTAAACAGGAGGGAGGGGAGGCTCTATCTATGACATGGACAGTAATAGAACAGATCCTATGTTAGCATGGAGAATGATGTTCTAACAAATGCAGAGACCATCAGATGCAGGAGACCCAGTCTCCGTGGTCCTCTGTACCAGCACTTTCCTCTAATATGCTGTACTTGGTCCATAGCCTTGTTTCCCCAATTTTTGAACAATTGTAAATTCTTTTCATAACAGAATCATGGTAGTTCTGACACACTGACTGAGCTCTTGCACAAGCATAGCCCCATGCCTCAAAACACAAACGTCAGCAGAACCCACCTGTGTGGTTGTGGAACTTGATGTTGAGGCGGCTCTGAGCTCTTCTTCTGGCCTCTGATACTTCTGCTCTACAACCAGGAGCCCCAAGACCTTGGGTGTTGTTTGTTTCCAAGAACATCCCTGTGTTGGTAAGTGACAGATAGCAGGTCGCAGTGAGCCTGTAGTGGGGGTCAGGAGCTGAGCTGAGCTGAGCTGAGCTGGGCAGGAGTGCCGAGAAAGATAAAAAGGAGTTAAATCTGTACTCACCACAGTGGTGTGTGCAAAAATTCACAGCCTATGTCTCCGATATGTCTCTCTTTTGTATTGTCCCACAGAATAAGGCATCAGCACAGACATGGGGGTCAGTGGCTACTTAGGGACAGGAGAAAATTATTCCTCAGGTTTATGGATCCTGACATGCTGGCGTATGACTGGGAAGAGGTGTTGAGGAGCATTTGAAATGGAAAATTACTGGCTGAGGCAAAAGCGTCTCAGAGGTTTGCTAAGCCATGCCCAGCCAGGAGAGGCATCTGGAAACGCCTTCTCTCCAGGGCCACAGTTACAGAAACCTGGGGCTAAGGGGAATGAGCCTGAGCAAGAGCAGGGCGGCTCAGCTGTGGTTCTTCACTCAGCACACTGGCTGTGCCACAAGCCTGCCTGGTGCTGCAGGAAACACAGCTTCACGGTCTCCCCTGGAAACCAGCCAAAGAAGAGACTTTTTGAATAACCCTAGCTAGTCCTGAAAAAGTGTGTCACTTATTTTCATCAGTATGGGCTGTGTCCATTTCAGGCTGTGTTGATGAAAGGCCGTGTCCACAGTGGGCTGTATTGGCAGTTGGCTGTGATCACAAAGGGCTGTGTTCATTGTAGGCTGTGCTCATGGTAGATGATGACTATCCCGGGCTGTATTTATAGTAGGCTCTGTTCATGGTGAACTTGTTCCATAGTAGGCTATGTCCAGGGCAGAGTACATCATGGTACACACAGTACAATGGCAGGATTAGATATCCTCTCCCCTTAATACCCAGGGACTTGGAAATCCAATAGGAGCCATTCTCTAGTGATCCAAGGTTAGACCAGATCCCATCTGTGGGACCACAGGTGTCTACCAATTCTTCCTATCCCATGGTCAATACTGCTGTATACAATAGAATCATGGAATTGTTGTTATTTTTCTTATCATTTCTTTTGGAAAAATATGAAAATACTTTCTCCTTTCTCCATCCCTCTTTTGTAAGGCTATTGTCAATTGGCCTTTTGCAACCCCACAAAACCTCCTATTCCTTGGCCAATCCATGCCCACATGAATCAGTAAGCAAAAGTATAAAATTTACTTACTCCGTGTACCCAAAGCCTCCAGCAGAGACTCAGCAGTACTTAGGAAGAGTGCTTCTGCTCTTTCCATCACCACAAAGGCAGCCAGAAAGAAGCCATTTTCTATATACTCCGTAAAGGTACAGCCTTCCAGTGACCCAGTAATTATAAAATTGGGGCTGAGCTTTGGATAGCAGCCACGCTTCATGCTGCGATGGTGTTCTGCTGACTCTATTATATTGCACTGTGAAGTTTCTGAATAAATTGTACAAGAGTGTCTGGACTTGGACAAAAGCCTATACTGACTCCTGTGCTATCAAAGCTCTGACTTCCTCTGTACCCAGCATCCTACTGCACTGGCACATTCAAACATTTTAGCAATTTCCTTAAACTTTTGGAAGGGCTGGTTTTAAAATGATGACTACATATAACCTATTATTCTGGATAGGCATTTGATGCTATGATAAAATGCTGATCAAAAGCAACGTGGGGAGGAAAGGGTTTATTTATGAAGTCAGGACAGAAACTGAGACAGAGGCCATGGAGAAGCCATATTGCTTACTTACTTCTCCCACATGGCTTTCTCAGCCTGCTTCCTTATACAATCCAGTATAACCTGCTCAGGGTGGTACTGTCCACAATGGGATCAGCCTTCCACTCCAATCATTGATCAAGAAAGAAGTGTCCCCCGCACTTGCCTATATGCAAATCTGATAGAGGTAGTTCTTCAATTGAGGTTTCTTCTTTCCAGACAGCTACAGCCTGCATCAAACTGACAAAGAACTAACTACCACACTTACAAACTGACTTATTTTTAACTTGTAATAGTGAAATGCAGTTCCTTATTCAGCTTACCACACTGCTTTTCCATTATTTAAATCAACCTTGGCTAGACATGATTATAGTACTTTGAACAAGTAGAAGGCTCTAATCGCTATATACTTTGATTTTTACTTTATATGCCAAAGATCCCTTGATCTTGATTCAGTAAAGAATTTTAAGATTGAGAGATTGCTTATATTGGATTATCAAGGTGGACCCTAAATGTAAATCCAGGTAGCCTTAAAAGATGGAGTTAAAGTTAGATAAATGGACATGAGGTGCCTAGGAAAATTGTCTTCAAAATATTTATGTTGGTGCCACAAAGTAATGCTATGGTCAATATTTGTCATGGAACCTTCTTTCCACTGTGGGTAGCAGGTACTACAGAGACTGGTGGCTGGTCAAAGTGCTGAGAATAGATGCCTGTTGAATATTAACTCCTTCTAAGGCTCAGGGAACTTTGCAGAAGAGAACAAAGAAATTGGAAGATGGGGTGCATGCTCTGGAAAACTGTTTTCTGGGCTAGAAATGACTCCTATTCTTTCAGCAGTTGTGACTGCCTGCACAAGACCTGCATTCAGCCATCGGACCCACTGATGGGAGATCACCCATTGATCATCGATGGGAGAGGATTCATGAGGCCCCTCCCCTTCTAGAGAATTTATAGCAAGTCAATAGTTGCTTGAGGCTGGAGAAATATTTTCTTCAGCAGTGTAGTGACTGGTAAGCATCCATGCTCCTATAACAAACCCTAAATAAATTCACTGATGCACTAAAAATAAAAAAAGAAGAAGACACAAAAGTAAAGGAGAGACTAATTGGGAAGAGGAAAGAGTTCAGTGAGAATAGGAAGGATAAGAGAAGTTGATGGAGAGGAGTATGATTAGAATACATCATACATATGATCATGTATAATTAATACACATGTATACAATTCAGAAATAATGAATACAGAGACATATTTGGTATTTTAATATAAAAATGTGTAAACCAAGTAGATTTGAGACTGGAGTGTTGTGGACAACAAACAAAGTAAATTCAGTAGCATGCGGCTGCAACAAGGCATGGAATGCATTCTCCCCTTGGAACTTGTCTCGGGAGCAGCCTGTTTTCATGGTAATAATTTATAATTAAACAAATGCTATTTCTGGTAGAGCTGCCAGGCATGTTCAGGCACTAAAATGTCGTGATGAAGATAACTCTCCCTTTGTTTCAGCTAACTACAAGTGCATGCCTTTGTGTAAAGCTGCCTTTTCTTTCATGGTTTTAATCTTGAAAAGTTGAAACTAGGGACAAAATAATGAACACAAATTAAATGTGCAGGTCTGGTGTGAATCAGACCAGAAAAAAATTGGGAGACCGTTCAAAAAGACTGGTATAAATGAAGACAAAGCAGGTTTATTAAGGGAAGAAAACATTTCAAAATATGACTTTTTAAAAGAAAATTTATATTCACAATGTAATAGCATTCAGAAAGATAATGGAGTACGTTTTGACAAACTATAACAGAATCCAAAAGTTTAACTTGAAATACAAATGGAGATAAAATATCAAGAACATTCTGTGAAAGATCAATAATTGAGGGTTCATATAATCAGGTAATGAGGCATATTAAATTTTACCACAGTTAAAATTTATTATCAGTTGAATAGATAGCAATGGAACAGAAAGAAAGGAACAAATGTAAACTTAAGAGCTCTTAACAATTTAATTTATAAGAAGTTGTCATCTTAAATCAGTAAGAAAATGGTTAAATTATGTAAGAGTCCTAGAGTCATGCACATCAGAAAAAGTAAATTAAGTTGCAAGTCTATTTCACAGAACCATCTTAAAGAAGCACTTTATGAAGTTGGAGACAGTATCCAGGTCATGTAGGACTTTGCACTAACTAAAAAAAGCCATAATTTGTACTATGGGGAATAAGACGTGACTTTGAGGCACTAAACTTCAGGACAGTGTACTTTATTCATACTTTGTGAGGATCTATGTGGCTTCAATGTGGTGAACTGGAAACTTGCAGATAAATCAAGACAGGAACAAAACCAATTGGGAGGCTGGTGTAGAAGTCAGGGGAAGAGGAGGGCTGGATTAAGAGGTGGTACAGATAGGATGTACAAGTAGATACATTTGTTCTGCATCATTTGGAGGATGTCTCCTGGGTGTGACAATAGATTCATGAGGGAAGGAAGAACAAAAGCATCCAGTATACACTGATTATTGATGAGAAAGAGTCATTGGAGAACAGTGTGATGGAATCTGCATTCCACTGCAGAATGGATGGCCTGGAGCAAGCCCAACAGATACCAGTGTGGGGATACATGTGTGCCTGTAGGAGTCAAGTCAGAGCCATAGCCCTCCCCTCCCTCACCCAGTGCTGTTCTTCCTACCTAGTTTCTACAAGTTAAGACATCAACGTAAGGAACAGCAGATTTGGAAACACTCATTGGACCCAATGTCAATTAATTGACTTCCCGATGATGAAAGACCCTTGAAGCAGAAACAGAGTTATGGGAAAGTCAGCCGACATCTTCATTTGCCCCACTGAATATGGATGCAGGAATATATTTATGCTGAACCTGGCTTACTACTAAAGGCTTACTTTACGCCCTATACCGTAACAGCTCATTTATATGCCAAGAAAGCTCTAGGCTATTCTGATATTTTAGATGCAAATCTTGGGTTTCAGTAGCTGAAGTGAGAACAGAGACATGACTAAATCAAAACTCCATGTGATTGGCACTGTGCATTAATGAGCTCCGTACCATCTCCTCTTGGGGTAGTGACTCATATTGAATTCATGCAAGGTGGTTGTTTACTATTATCCTACCCATGAGGATTAATTTTTTTTCTATGCCTAATAGTTGGCTGCTTTCTGGTAAAGCAGCCGTGTTCATTTGCTGTGTAAGAGGAAGGAATGATCCTTTTTCACTCTGGAGGACTTAAAAGTGAGACCAATGTAATTTCAGTGTCTGGCCTATCTCATCTTTACCACCAGTTTTTCTCTCAATGACAAACTCGATTTCTAATTAATTGGAAAAAATAAAAAATTTAAAGGAAAATCTCCTTGCTGTCTAGCAACTCATCTGCTTCTTCAGGTGTGGAGTGCACCATGCTTTTTGGTGCGTAAGTTCTTAGCTTACTTACCAAGAGCAAAGGGAGTGATTGGCTATGGACATGAACTAAAAACGATGTGACTGTGTGGAACATATTAAGGATGTGTGGAGAGGGAACATCAGTGCATAGAGACATTTAGAACTCACTGGAAATGAGGCGAGTCTATCTACAGTGGACAGAAAATTCTAGCTGTTCTCAGCTATGGAGCTGCAGGCAATGTAAACAGAGACATATTCTTCTAGGACTCTAGTTGAGTCAAATGATTAAAATTAATAGAAATGGCAGGGAGTTGTGTATATATTCAAAGTCTTGATTGCAAAAGTTAATCTTGTACCATTTCCAGCCCATAATCACCCCAGAAGATCAATGTCCGCCTCTCTATTCATTGCATCTGAATCTGTCCGTTATATAAACACCTGCCTCCACACCATGCTTTAAGGTTGTTAGAAATTCAGGACATGCACACTTATTCATTTTTATGCCTATATCTCTGTGGCTTCCTGTTCCTCCCTATCCTCTTTCTCCTTCAAGTCCTCATGTGAGGATTTTCCCCATCACTCCATATGAAACCCACCCAACCTGACATCTCACATATCTGCTTTATTTCCCTCTTAAAGTCATCACTTGAACAGTTTATTTTCATTTTGCTTATCTTATTGTTTTTCTTGTTTTTAATAAAAGACAAATTGGGACAGGGACATCTGCGTTTAATTGGCATATCCTGACTCCTTAGCATAGTTCTTTGAACCATTTTATTTTTAAACTCTTCTTTTACTTCACATGACTACTTATTATGCGTGAATTTAAGCTGAATACATGAGAAGACATGACAAAGATGATGAACAGTGTAGAAGAGAAAGGGTTAAGTACAATTGGACTCATTCGGAAGCCAAGAATTACTACCTTTGAGAGACCAGAGAGATTAAGTGAGATGCAAGGAGAAGTAAACACAGAGGGGAATACAGGTACAATGACAGGGATCTAGGATAGATCCTTGGGAAGAGAGACTGGACAGCAGTAACTATAGATGGGGGTCAAAGAAATATACTGAAATGAAATTATAAAAGAATTTTGACATCCACAGAAGCTGATATCTTAATAGAAGGATCGGAAGATTCAGATCATGAAGTCAGGATGTTCTAAGAAAGAGCTTGGCTTAGAAATTGTTGTATAAAGTATGTATGTCAAAGGAGGGAGATGAAGGCCTAAAAAGCTATGGAGAAAATCACTTTGTAAGACTTGCTGAGGGCTCCATTCCCCTCCCTCTAGTTAAGGAATGATCTCAGGATACTTTAAAATTTATTTTTATTCTTATTATACATAGAAATCTATAACAGAGAGGGTATATGTAAGCAGAGACTGCTCATTCATTTCCTGGCCACCCAGGCCAAAAATATCACCACAAGAAACTATATTAATTACAACACTATTTGCTCTATGGATAAGGCATACTCTTATTTCTTAAATTAACCCATTTCCATTAATCTATGTATCACACGAGGCTGTGGCTTATCAATAACGTTTCAGCATCTTTCTCCTTTGGCAGCTACATGGTGTCTGCCTGACTCAACCTTCTTTCTCTCTGTATTCACTTTAGTTTTCCCATCTAACTCAATTGTGTTCTGGCATAGGCCAAAGGAGCTTCTTTATTAACCAAAGGTAATAAAACATATTCACAGTATACAGAGGGGTATCCCACATAATCTTCCCTTTTCTGTCTAAATAAAAGGGAAGATTTTAATTTAACATATTAAAATTAAAAATAACAAAGCAGGTATCAAGAAAGAATTACAGTAATAATATTTTATGTGAGTCTAAATTTTTATATCTAAACTATCTTTTATTATAACTAAGGAAAACTATAACTATAATTATCTGTCTGCAACTCCATCAAAGACCCCAGAAGATTATACTATTACCTAAGTAAACAAGGAATGCATTGTAAGCAACTTCCAAAACTCTAGAATTATCAGAGACCTCTAGCTTCCTGGACAGTCATCCAAAGTTCTTCTGTAATGTTGGGGCATCCATATTCAGGCTACAGGCCAATAGTATCTGACAGACTTATCCACAAAGCAGGAAATTTGAAAGACTGTTTCACCTCTATTGACAGTTTGTCAGTTACTTTTTTCTGTGTCCTACAGAATGTCTGGCAGTTTCATCTGTGAAGCAGGAATCCTGAAAGACCATTCCATCTTTTGGAAAGTTCAGCAGTCACTTTTCTGTAGGTCCTGCATGTCCAGTTCATACAGCATATCATCAAGCAGTACAGGCAAGAGCAGTTTCTTTTCCAAATGGCTAGCCTTGTCACATTGAAGGCAAATTCCATAATGACTTTCTTCAATACCCCTCACCTCTCTGAAGTAACTGGTGCTGCCAGAAGCAGGCATGTCTCACTGTCGAAAAAAGTCTGCTCTCAAAACATTTTAAATGTCACATTATGTAGGCCTTTGAAGAGCTGAAGATTATCTAACTGAAATACATCTCCATATATCTAGAAAACATAACTAAAATGACTAAAAGTTTTATTATTAGAGATGACTATTAACCTGATTTCTTAATTATACCATACATTTTTAAATGAGTTGCATAAACATAATACCTTAAACAAGAGCAGAAATACATATATACAAAATTGACTTTAATTTGTATCACTGGACGGAAGTCCATACCAATGTAAAGTATTAATTTCTATATCATATCCCCCTTATTTAAACTATCATATCATCAGCAAATTAAGTTCTGCTTCTTATTTTCCCATTTTTATTCCCTTGATCTCTTTCTGTTGTCTTACTGTTCTTGCTAGAACCTCAAGTACTATATTGAATACATATGGAAAGAGTGCACAGCCTTGTCTTGTTCCTGATTTCAGTGGGATCACTTTGAGTTTCTCAACAATGTAGTTTGATGTTGGCTGTTGGCTTGCTGTATATTGCTTTTATTATGTTTAGGTATGTTCCTAGAATTCCTGCTCTCCACAAGACTTTTATCATGAAGGGTTGTTGTATTTTGCTGAAGACTTTTTCGGCATCTAATGAGATGATCATGTGAGGTTTTTTTTCAGTTTGTAAATATAGTAGATTACAGTGACAGATTTTCATATGTTGAACCATCCCTGCTTTTCCAGTATGAAGTTTACTTGGTCATGGTAGATAATTTTTCTGATGTGTTCTTGAATTTGCTTCTCCAATATTTTATTGAGTATTTTTCATCAATGTTCATGAGTAAGATTGATTTGTAATTCTCTTTCTTAGTAATTTCTTTGTGTCATTTAGGTATAGGGTAATTGTAGCTTCATAAAAAGAGTTATCTTCATAAAAAGAGAACAGTTTTTTCTATTCCTATTATGTGTAACACTTTGAGGAGTATTGGTTCTTCTTTGAAAATCTTGTAGAATTCTGTGCTGAAACCATGTGTTTCTGGGCATTTTTGTTGTTGTTGTTGAAAAACTTTTGATGACTATTTCTATTTCTTTAGCAGTTATAGGTCTATTTAATTTGCTTAGTTGGTCTTGATTTAATTTTATTAAGTGATATTTATCCAAAAATTGTTCATTTCCCTTAAGTTTTCCAATTTTGTGCAGTACAGGTTTTCAAAGTATGACTTGATGATTTTCTGGATTTCCTCCATGTCTGTTGTTATGTCACCCTTTTTATTTCTGATTTTGTTAATTTAGATATTCTCTCTCTGCCTTTTTAGTTAGTTTGGATAAAGATTTGTCTATTTTGTTGATTTTCTCAAAGAACAAACTTTTTGTCTCATTGATTTTTTGTATTGTTTTCTTTGTTTCTATTTTGTTGAATTCAGCTCTCATTTTGATTATTTCCTGCCACCTAGTCCTGGCTGAGTTTGCTTCTTTTTGTTCTAGAGTTTTCAGGTCATCTGTTAACTCACTAGTGTGGGATTTTTCCAGCTTCTTTATGTAGGCATTTAGTGAAATAAACTTTTCACAACATTGCTTTCATTGTGTCCCATAAAATTGGGTATGTTGCATGGTAATTTTGTTGAATTTTAGGAAGTCTTTAATTTCTTCCTTGGCCCATTGGTGATTCAGGTGAGCATTGTTTAATTTCCATGTGTTTGTGGGTTTTCTTAAATTAGTATTGCTCTTGAATTCTAATATTAAATCATGGTGATCTGATAAGATATACGGGTTATTCCAATTTTTTGTGTCTGTTGAGGTTTGCATTGTTGCCTAGTATGTGGTCAATTTTTGAGATGGTTCCATGAGGTAAAGAGAAGGTATGTTCTTTTATGTTTGGACGGAATGTTCTTTAGATGTCTGTTAAAACCATTAAGTCATAACATCTGTTAGTTCCCTTATTTCTCTGTTAAGTTTCTGTCTGAAAGACCTGTTTAGTGGTGAGAGTGTGTGGGGTTTAAGGTTTAGTAATATATCTTTTACATATGAGGGTGACTTTGTATTTGGGGCATAGATGTTCAGTATTGAGATTTCCTCTTGATGGATTTTTCCTATGACTAAAATGAAACCTTCTTTGTCTGTTTTAAATGATTTTAGTTTGAAGTCTATTTTGTTAGCTATTAGGATAGCTACAGCAGCTTGTTTTTTGGGTCCATTTGATTAGAAAATTTTTTACAAATCCTTTACTTTGAAGTAATGTCTGTCTTTGAAGTTGAGGTGTGTTTCTTGTATTTAGTAGAAGGATGGACTCTGTTTTTATATCCAATCTGTTATTCTGTGTCGTTTTATAGGTTGAGTCCATTTATATTAAGGAAAATTAATGACCAATTATTGCTAGTTCCTGTTATTTTAGTTTTTTGTTGTTGGTGATATTATTCTGTGTGTTTTTCCCCTTCTTTAAGATTTGCCACTGTGAGATCATCTATTTTCTGTGTTTCTGTGAATATAAATTTCCTTGGGTTGGAGTTTTTTTTTTCTAGTGCTTTGTGTAGGGCATGGTTTGTGGCTAGGTATTGATTAAATCTGGTTCTGTCATGGAATATCTTATTTTCTTCATCTATGGTGATTGAAAGTTTTGCTGGGCATAGAAGTCTGGGCTGGCATCTTTGATATCTTAATATCTGCATGATGCTTGACCAGGACCTTCTGATTTTTATTGTTTCCATTGAGAAGTCAGGGGTAGTTTTCATAAGTCTGCCATTTTATGTTATTTGGTCATTTTCCTTTGCAGCTCTTAATATTCTTTCTTTATTCTGTATGTTTAGTCTTTTTATTACTAGGTGTTGAGGAGACTCTTTTGATCCAGTCTATTTGGTGTTCTGTAAGTTTCTTGTATCTTCATATGCATATCTTTCTTTAGGTTGGGAAAGTTTTCTTCTATGATTTTGTTGAATATATTTTCTGTGCTTTTGAGTTGGACTTCTCCTTCTATCCCCATTATTCTTAAGTTTGGTCTTTTCATTGTGTTCCATATTTTCTAGATATTTTATGTTAAGCTTTTGTTAGTTTTAAAGTTTTCTTTGACTGATGACTCTATTTCCTGTATTGTATCTTCAGTGTTTGAGATTCTTTCATCTCTTGTATTCTGTTGTTTATGCTTGTACTCATGGTTCCTGATTATTTCCCCATATTTTCTGCTTCCAGAATTCCCTTGGTTTGTGTTTTCTTTATTTTTCTATTTCAGTTTTCAAGTCTTGAATTGTTTCTTTAACCTATTTGATTGTTTTATCTTAATTTTCTTTAAGAAATTTGTTGATTCTTTTGTCATTTTGTTCTGCTTCATCTATATTGGGATGTTCAAGTCTTACTGTTTTAGAGCCACTGTTTTTGTTGGTGTTGTGTTGCTCTTTGTGATGTTGAGAGTGTTCTTACCTTGTCTACCAATCTTTTTCTTTGATTTGTGTAGTTGGGGATGTGTCTGGTGATCACTCTTGGAGCTGCCAGTGAATTCAAGGCTCAAATGGTTGTTCCTCTTGGAGGAGTCAGGGCCACAGTTCTAGTCACACTGGAGGTCACTTGGTGTTCCTGGAATTCACTCTGTCCTCCTGGAGGTCAATTTGCTATCCTGGACGTAGGTCAGGCCTGCTCCCATGGAAGTCACTTGCTAGGGCCTGCTCTATAGAGGTCACTAGCTCAGGCCTGCTCCTGCAGATGTTGCTGACTCAGGCCTGGTACCTTGGAGGTAGTTGGCTCAAGTCAAATCCCATGAAGGTTGATGGCTCAGGCCTACTCTGGCTGACGTTGTTCCCTTGAGCCTGCTCCAGCAGAGGTCTCTGGCTCTGGCCAGCCTCTGTGGATGTCCCTGACTCAGGCCTGCTCCTGAGGAGGTCACTGACTCAGGCCTGGTCCCACAGAGGTCACTGGTTAAGGCCTGCTGCTCAATGGACACTGTCTCATACCTACTCTGGCAGGAGGTCACTGGCTAAGACCTACTCCCTCAGAGGTGGCTGCCTTGGGCCTGATTTTGCACAAGTCACTGACCTGGGCCTGGTTCCATCAATATTTCTGGCTCAGGCCTGGTCCTGTGGAAGTCTCTGACTTAGGCTTCCTCTAGTGGAGGTCGTTTGCTTGTTTCTGCTTCTATGATGTCCCTGCTCTGGACTGCTCCTGCAGAGGTCACTGGCTCAGGCCTTGTCCTTTTTATTTTTTTAAGCTTTTTTAGGTCTTAT
Source organism: Alexandromys fortis (assembly GCF_014885135.2). Classification (NCBI taxonomy): domain Eukaryota; kingdom Metazoa; phylum Chordata; class Mammalia; order Rodentia; family Cricetidae; genus Alexandromys; species Alexandromys fortis. The sequence goes on from NW_026067966.1 coordinate 683,805, forward strand.
GTGGATTCCAGACACTGTGGGTGCTATTATGTAAGCAGAGACTGATAGTTCATCTACCAGCTGCCCAGACCTAATAATCACACAGAAGCTATATTAATTATAACAATGTTTGGCCAATGGCTCAGGCATATAACTAGCTATTTCTTACATCTTAAATTAACCTATTTCTATTAATCTATGTATCACCACAAGACTGTGGCCTACCAGTAAAATTCCTGGCATCTTTCTCTTTTGACAACTACATGGTATCTGCCTGACTCTGCCTTTTTTTCTCCCTAAATTCAGTTTGGTTTTCCTGACTAGATCTTTTCTGCCCTGACATAGATCAAATAAGCTTCTTTATTAATTAATGGTAATGAAACGTATTCACAGCATACAAAGCATACACATCAAGCATAGAGTAAGAAGTGTTTGGAAAACACCCAAACTTTGCATTTCAGGTCCTCATGATCACTCAATTAATTAAAAATTATTAAAGAAATATGCACCTCCAGGGTATTTTCCAAATAAATATGTATTACTTTTTAGTGACACAATGACTCAAAATATATATGCTTACATAATTAGAAACTACTTCAGCAAAGTCAAACTCATAGGAGTAAATACAGACCACCTAGGGAGAGGACACAATCTCAGCCCTATTTGACACACACTTCTCATCATGCCACTTGTAGAAGGAGCTGTGGGCTGCATTCCTGCAGCGCGACTCCCAGACACCTGGCAAGCTTATTCCCCGAAATGATTACATGGAAACTGTATTTATTTAAACATTGCCTGGCCCATTAGTTTCAGCCTCTTATTGACTAATTCTCATATCTTGCTTTAACACATATTTAGTAATCTTTATAGCACCATGAGGTGGTGGCTTACCGGGAAAGATCTTAACCTGCGTCCATCTCAGAGAAGAGAGGCATGGTGTCTGCCTGAGGCGTCTACCCCATTGCATTCTTCCTCCCAGCATTCTGTTCTGTTTACTCTGCCTACCTAATTTTCTGTCCTATCAAAGGGCCAAGGCAGTCTCTTTATTAACCAATGAAAGTAACACATAAACAGATGATACTCCTACATCATTTCTCCTTTTTCTGTTTAAACAAAAGGAAGGCTTTAACTTTAACATAGTAAAATTACATATAACAAAACAGTTATAAAGTAAGAATTACAGTTACAATATTTATATCTATTTTATCATAACTAAGAAAAACAATAACTATCTATATATTCTTCAACTCCATCAAAGACTCCAGAAGGATATAATATTACCTAAGCAAACAAGAAATAAGCAACTTTCAAAGTCTAGAAATGACAGAGATATTTTGCTGCCTGTATAGTCACCCAAAGTTTTTTTGTACTGTTGGGACATCCTGAAGGCGTAAGTCGGAACTCCCGCAACAGCATCCATCTTCGGCCTTCAGGCCATAGTATCCAGCAGATTTTTCCATGAAGCAGGAAATTTCAAAAACAGCTCAGTCACTATCTGCTGTGTCCTGCAGAATGTCTCACAAACTTTTTCATGAATAAGGAAACCCGAAAGACCATCTCACCTTTAGGCAAGTTCAGCAGTCCTCTCTCTGTGGGTTCTCTGTGTCCAGTTTATGCAATAGTCCAGACAAGAGCAGTTTCTTGCCCAAATGGCTATCAAACTCCCTAAGGAGTCTCTTCGATGCCTATCTTCCTCTTGAAGTAGCTGGTGCTGCCAGGAGCAGATATGTCTTATTGTCATTGAAAGCCCTAAGTTATTAAAACATTAAATGCCACATTCTGTAGTCTTTGAAAGATATGAAGAATGTCTATCATATATCTCTATATATCCAAAAAAATCTAACTAACATGACTACAAGCTTGACTATTATTGATGATTATCCATTAACAACCTATATTTCCTAATTATACATTACATTTTTAAATGAACTACACAATTACAGTACCTTAATCAATATCAGAAATATACATATAACAAGATTGACCTTAAATTTATATCAATAGAGTAAAATTTATACCAATGTAAATTATTCATATCTATATTAGCCACTCACCACTATTTCCAGGGTAAGCTGTTCAGATGTAACTAAACATTGAAAATATCACTGAGTCTGCCCAGTGAACTGCCAGAGGCCACCAGACTGTCCCACTCACTGAGCTGCCACGTGGCACCCTGCTGACTATTGATATTGGTTTAGGACACTTTCAGACAGGAAAAAATAATCCAAGGCCTATTATCAACTTCTTGCTAGAGTTTTGTAGTCTGGAAGCATCAACTCCACTTTGGATACAGCCAATTTAGAGCATGGCCCTTCTTCTACATTATTATTAAGGATTTAAAAAGTTCCATGAAAAATGTGCTTGGGTGTCTGTATTAATAGCAGCACAAGGTCTTGCTCTAGTATGATAAAGGGGGGCTTAGAAATTCAGAAATTAAGCTGAGAGATGAACTTGGGCTATTAGAGTTAGTATGTAAGATAAATATATAATACCCACTTTTTCCCCTCCTCCCACTTCTCTCCCGCTCCCCCCTAACTTTCCTCCACCCCCTCCCAGTCCTAAGAGAAAGCAGGGTACCCTGCCCTGTGGAAAGTCCAAAGCCCTCCCACTACATCCAGGCCTAAGAAGGTATGCATATAAAGAAAATAGAACCCCAAAAAGCTAGTACATACACTAGAAACAAATCCCAGTGCCATTATCATTGGCCCCTCAGTCTGCCTCAATTGTCAAGCACATCCAGAGAGTCCAGTTTGATCCCATGCTCATTCAGTTCCAGTCCAACTGAATTTAGTGAGCTCCCATTAGCTCAGGCACACAGTCTCAGGGGAAGAACAAACCCCTCATAGTCCTGACTTTCTTGCTCATATTCTCCCTCCTCCTGCTCTTCAACTGGACCTTGGGAGCTCAGTCCAGTTTTATGTTTTAAATGTTTTTGTTTAGTGCCTTCATCTACTTAAATATGTTTTCATCTTTATTTATTTTCTTTTGATCTCTTTTCATCTTTAAAATGATGTTGTCCTAGAAGAATGAAAGTATTATGATGGAAGCAAAAAGGATTTAAGTCTTCAAAAAACTGTCTTAACACAGCTTCTGTCTTAAGAAATAGAAGCTGAGGGATGCTGGGTTCTTCCCTCTACCCCAGCTGGGATTATGGTTCAGCTCCAAGACAGTTGAACTGGCTATTTTCCATTCCCTGCACTGTAAAAAGGATAGGTGAGACAGTGGGATGGTTTGAGATGATGGGACAAAAATCATTTGTAGAAATACCTCACATATGCTTTATGATGAGTTCCTGCTCATCATGTGCATGGATGTGTGATACGATTTGTACAGTCAAGGTGTTTAACAGCTACACTGCTTCCTAAAATTAATTGTATCCTCTGTGTGTGTGTGCGTGTGTGTGTGCGTGTGTGTGTGTGTGTGAGCGCATGCGTGCACATACATGCATGCATGTGATATCGGGGGATAAATTTGTTTTATCTGGTTATAATAAAATTACATTGTTTGTTCTTCCCTATACTCCAACCCCACCCATATCCACATTATCATTCATACTCATCCACTTTTTTTTAAAATTGCTGTTACAATTAAATATGTGTTCACTTAAATATATAAATATAGCATTCATAGTCTGTATGAGGTTATTTACATGTGTTTTTAAAGCTGGCCACTTGGTACTGAATAACGAGTTTGAATACTCCTTGGTGAAGACTATTTCTCTGGCTCTCAGCATTCCTTGGTTGTCTGTAATTCTTTGTCCAAGGTTGAAGCCTTCTGAACTTTCCCCATCCATGTTAGCATGTCTACTGGTGTTAACCTTGTGCAGGTTGTACTTGGGCAGTCTTAAGAACATTAGCATGAGTTCATATGACCTAGAGATCTATTGTTAAATGTAAACTAAAAAATCTGAAGGATTCTATGACTAAGGAGACAATGCCAGACAGAGCAAGTGCATAATGTTCTAAAATAAGAATCAGGAAAGTACAGAAAGGAAAAAAAAAAAAAACAGCATAACAACACCAGAGGAAGAATTACTTTTTAACTAGAGCTGTACTGGAGAGAATTGCTCCACATACTTGCTCCCAATACTGATGTGGGGAGGCACAGATGCTAATCACATAATAGGGAAGGGCTGGGACTCTGGAAATCAGATGGCGGTGCCTGACTGACTGACCCTTAGGAAAGGGTGTGGCTTGATGCTGGAAGAAGGGGCAGTGTTACCTCCAGAAGAAGCCAAGGCCAGTGGTAATTCCTGCTGCTTCCTAGAAACTCACTGGAACAGACTTGTGGGATACTGTTAAAGATAAGCCCTTGTTATTCAAGCTTCCTTATATGCATTAAAATGCCACAGCTACCTGCATATGACAAGTTTGCAGTTGGAAATCTCCCAGGACCATAACAGTTCACCCATTCATAATTTGTATATGTAAAATGTAAATGACATTTTACAAATCCATTCATGAGATTAATTTTGCTTTGCTGCATATATCAGCCACCACTATGAAGATTAATTCCTTATTTTCTTCATATTAAGTCAGATTAACACCATCTTGAAATGTTTAAAATTCTGGTAGGATCTAGCATTGGCTTGATGGACAGTTGCTAGGAAAGCCCTATACTGGATTTGATGGCCTAAACATGTAGACTTCAACTTATGGGGTGTAGACCAGAGATAATGTCTTAGTCTATCGGGATATGGAGCTAAGGTATCATCTGGACAATTTATAAAATGGTGGACATTGTATCATTTGTAATTCTGTTTTTTAAGAAGTCTGAGATCAGTGTTCCCTCAGATATGGCATCTGGTGCAGACACAGTCTTTTTTTTTTTTATTGATTCTTTGTGGATTTCATATCGTGCAGCCCATCCACTCTCACAGATACAGGGCCAATTCTTCTGCTTATATATCCTCAGGGCCAGCCCCCTCCACCAGGGCCAGCTCTACTGTGCTGCCCATGCTGAGGGCTCATGGAGAAGGATGGGACCAGTCCTCCCAACTCATGTCCTTAGGGCTGTAGATGACTTTTTTCCCTAAATGTCTTTCAATGGAAAAAGGGATTAGCCCATTTTTGAAAGGACACTATTATCACTCACAAACAAAGGCCTGATAACCTACTAATCTCATAAATGCCCATGTCTTAAAGCCAACCTATTGGAGATTTGATTTCAGCACATCAGTTTAGGAGGTACAGAAGGAGACAGTAGCTGAAGGGAGTTCCCACCCCTCCAGCAGCAGAAAGGAGTGTTGGTAAGCATAGGACAAGCTTCTAGTTATTCGTTTCAATGGCCTTAGTAGTCCTTTCACCTTGACTATTCAATCCACCTCTATTTCCTGAATTAAATTTCAGCCTACCCTTATACAATCCAGCTGGCCTAAGCCCCATGGTTGTTCCCTTCTCTTTTATTAGTTTACGTTCGAATATCTGTTATTGCGATTTTTTTTTCTTTTCTTAAAATTCTGTGTTTTCTCTTTTATTACTGGATATCCCCCTAGAGTCTGGGAACTACTTTGCCTCCCAAGTTTTAATTGGAGGCAAGAAATTTGACAGCCCCCATCCTGAAGGTTACCTCTTTGGAGAGTATGTGGATCCCGGAGCTACAGCACTGACCCCATTCTGAGATCCCGACTCAGCTGGCAACACAGAGAACTCTCAGCATCCCTAACATTTCCAGGTGCCTTCCCTGGACCCCAGTGAGACCTTGGTTGCTCCTGTCTGCAGGAGATGTGGACCCTCAGCTTTGAGGGGCCTTAGTGAACCTTGATCAATTTGCAGTTGATTGTTTTTCCACACCCCCTCCTTTTCTAGGGTTGATACATTTGTAAATGCTACAAGATGAAGCTAAGCAGCTTTCCCCATGGGTCACAGGCCCTAGAGGGGGCTCCCCGACTGCCAAGGTTGGTGCTATGAGCACTTAGCAAATGAGCAGAAGAGAACCTACCCAATGGAGTGACATTATGAGAGGTGGGCAACCCAGGTTACAGTTGATGAAGGAAACGGTGCCCTTCTGCCTGTCTCGTATGTGTCCTCTGAGGCAGCCAGGATGTCACTGTGGCTTTCACCTTATGTATGTTCTGACCTTGAGTGACCCTTCCTGGAGCCTCCAGGCCCCCTCTTGCTCTGCTCTACTCACTACTAGCAATCTCTGGCAGCTGGAGCAGCTGTGGGCCCTGGATCGTCAGATTGGGTAAACAGCACAGCCATTTGCAGAGTTGGTACCCAGTACCCACTCCCAGGTCCTGCTTCATTCACTTCCTCCCATGTCTCCAAGACAGAGGCGCTCACTCTTGCAAGGCACTGCTGCCCATCATCTGCCAGGGAAGAGCCTGAGCAGCTTCCATAGCCAACCATAGCCAGTTACACGTCCTTCGCATTTCTCCTTGACTTATTGTCTAAGGTTCCTGTCAGAGCTCATCCAGGAGAGGGTCCTAGTAATAATTTGTCTCTAAGGCAAAGGGGTCCGTGGGTGGGCCCCAGAGCAGAGGCATCCCAGGCAGTGCAGCTCCTCTGGTGAGCAGGCAGGGAGCCGGCCTGCTACTCTCTCAGGTGACAACCTGTAGTGATGCATAGACCCCATGAGGCTCAAGGTTGTTTCGTCTCTGTTTCTACCCATACTTCTTTTTAGAAGAAGCTGGTCTGGTCTCTGGTAAGCCTGTTCACAGAGCCCTGTCTGCACACATCTGCCCTCCCCTGATGAATGCACACATGTGCACACATGTTTGTATGTGCCTGTCCACCCCTCACCTGTCACCTGCCAACACCCTGGCCTCTGGCCGTGTACTGTTGTCAACACTTTGGAAAGTGGGAGGCAGATTACAGACTCATGTGTCTCCAATTCGCATGGGCTCTCATTTGATGGACTCTGATTGACTAGGTCTTAGTTCATTCTTGCTGCACATTTATAGTAATAAAACCATCCGACAATTAAAGAAAAGAAATAGGTCTTGTGTGAATAGTATAGAGAATGAGAAAACTCTAGACAGCATGCCACAGCTGCATGACCATCAGCCAAGGCGAATGACAGAACACTAAGGAACTAGGCCATCCTCGCAGCTGGGCAGCATGGAGCCACTTAGACTCTTCATATATGCTTTGTTGGTTACTGTGAAAATATCTAAGGAGTAAAACGAAGAAAAGCTTCAACAAAGCAGACAAGCAAATGTGGATTCTTGCTTTATCCAATGTGGTTTCTGTTTTTAAAAGTTTCGTTTACAGTAACTAACATTCAGTAGGGCTTCAGAAAAGTTGGTATTAAAAGTGTGACTAGGGGGACACAGAGTTCAACTTGAGTGAGTGCAGACTGAGCATGCCCTTGAGGTCTTCTATGGTTACTGGTATGCACGCAATCCATAATCTATAGGTTCATGGAGATGGTCCTCTGTGGACTGAAGAAGCGAAGTTTCCTTAGTAGGATATAAAATAGCAGTCAGAAGAGACTCTATGAGCTGTATGGTGGAGCCCAACAGATGGGGTGCTGAGTATCCATGCTGAGAAGTACCCGTGCTGAGTCTCTGTGATAATGCATTTTTCCGAAACTGAGTATAGAAGGAATTTGTAGTGGATGGTACACCACTACGAAGGATAACCAGGGTCCACCATAGCAACTGCGCCAGGTCCACCATAGCAACCGCAGAGAGCAGAGATAAAGGGAAAGGGAACACAAACAAAAGACAGAATGTTCACATTGCAAGGGGCTCTTTTTGAGAGTGTTAATATATTATTAATGTCTGTGGCAAAAATAATAGGTAGCAATGACATTCTAACACAAACAGAGCATAGATTGAAACCCATGTACATGAAGCTCTGAGTGATATTAGAGGAGAATAAGAAGTACTAGGGACTATGGTGATATGCAAGATATTCGTCAGAATTGGTATAGGATAGGGTCACTTCAGGTTCCCTATCCTCAGCTGCCCAAGGAACTAACTGGGGACATCGCCATGGGCTCCTGGGAGCCCCTCTAGGTTCAAGTCTCTTGCCAAACCTAAGGTGGCTCCCTTAACTAAGATTTATGCTTTCCTGTTCCCCTATCCAACCTTCCTTTATCCCAATCATCCTGTTTCCTTAAGTTCCCCCCATCCTTC
>NW_026067966.1:692634-694050 GCF_014885135.2 Alexandromys fortis
AGGTGGAAACTTTTTTTTCTTTTTCTCAATAAAAAATTTAAAAAAAAAAAAGAAGCACTAGGGACCCAAACAAGAACAACATAGGAGATTCTCCTCTGATCTTGATTGACATTGTCAGAATAGCACTGGAAAATTAGCTGGAAGCTGAAATATTTTTCCACATACAGTACTCATAGGAATGCACATAAAATATCCAGTAATATTCACAAATAAAACTAATTTTCCATATTTTTCTGTATAGTCCATTTCAACTTATTTTGTTGTTCCCTTAACAACTTGCATGGAATAAGAGAAAGGGAACCCTCACAAATTGTTCAGTCGTATTAACTGGTGTGTATATTTAATTGATCAATCTGGCACTAGTGGATTTCTTTTATTTGTTTGGTTTTATATTTGTTTGTTTTTATTAAGATGTACATTTTTCACACTCCTTTTCCTTCCTCTTCTCTCCCCTTCTACCCTTCCCTTGCAAACCATGCTCCCAATTTACTCAGGAGATCTTGTCTTTTTCTCCTTCTTTTGTAGATCCATGTATGTTTTTCTTAGGGTCCTTTTTGATGTGTAGGTTCTCTGGGATTGTGGACTGTAGACTGGTTATCCTTTGCTTTTTGTTATATCTGCTTAGGAGTGAGTACATACTATATTTGTCTTTCTGGGCCTCAGTTAATTCACTCAGTAATTTTTTTTCAAGTTTTGTCCATTTGCTTGCAACTTTCAAGATGTCATTATTTTTTTTTAGCACTTAGTAGTATCCCATTGTGTAAATGAACCACATTTCCTTATCCATTCTTTGGTTGAGGGGCATCTAGGTTATTTCCAAGTTCTGGCTATTATGAATCATGCTGCTATGAGCATAGTTTAGCAAAGGTCCTTGTGGTATGATTGAACTTCCTTTGGGTATGTGCCCAAAAGTGGTATTATTGGGTTTTGAGATAGATTGATTCCCAATTTTCTGGGAAACTGTCATAGTAATTTCCAAAGTGACTGAACAAGTTTTCACTCCCACCAGCAATGGAAGACTGTTCTCCTTACTGCACGTCCTCTCAAGCACCAGTGTTTTTGATGTTGGCCATTCTGACAGGTGTAAGATGGTATCTCAGAGTTGTTTTGATTTACATTTCTCGGATGGCTAAGGAAGTTGAGCATTTTCTTAACTGTCTTTTAGCCATTTGAGATTTCTCTGTTGAGAGTTCTCTGTTTAAATTTGCATCACTTTTTAAAATTGGATTGTATGGTATTTTGGTGTCCAGTTTCTTTAGTTTTTTTTATATTTTGGAACTCAACCCTCTTCCAGATGTGGAGTTGGTGACGATCTTTTCCATTCGGTAGGCTGCCATTATGTCTTGTAGACCATGTCCTTTTTACAGAAGCTTCTCGGTAGAATTTTTGGGGTCACTTATGTATACTTTCCTATCA
>NW_026067966.1:694184-715669 GCF_014885135.2 Alexandromys fortis
TTTTCGAGACAGGGTTTCTCTGTGGCTTTGGAGCCTGTCCTGGAACTAGCTCTGTAGACCAGGCTGGTCTCGAACTCACAGAGATCCGCCTCCCTCTGCCTCCCGAGTGCTGGGATTAAAGGCGTGCGCCACCATCGCCCGGCTCCTTTTTTTTTTTCCATCTATGTTGATTGATAGCTTTGCTCGGTATAATACTCTTGGCTGGCATTTGTGATCTCTTATTGTCTGCAGAATGTCTATCCAGCACCTTCAGGCTTTCATTGTTTCCACTGAGATTTGCATGTAATTCTAATAGGTCTCCTTTTATCTGTTACTTGACCTTTTTTCTTTGAAGTTTTTAATATTCTTTATTTTATATGTTTGCATTTTCTTTGACTGATGTATCTATTTCCTCTATCGTATCTTTAATGCCAGAGATACTCTCTTCCATTGCTTATATTCTGTTTTTTATGCTTGCTTCTGTAGTCCCTGATAATTTACTCAGATTTTACATTTCCATATTTTCCTCAGTTTATGTTTTCTTTATTGCCTCTATTTCAGTTTTCAAGTCTTGAACCATTTCCTTCACCTGTTTGACTGCCTTTTCTTCCTTTTTTTTTTTTAAAGGGGATTTGTTGATTTCTTCTCATTTTTTGGTTTGTCTTTTCCTCCACTTCTTTAAGGGAATTTTTCATTTCCTCTTTAAGGGCCTCAATAATCCTCATAAAGTTATTTTTAAGGTCACTTTCTTCTGCTTCAACTGTGTTGAGATGTCCAGGTCCTGCTGTTGTAGAACCACTAGCTTCTTGTGGTGATACATTGCTCATTATGTTATTGAGCATATTTTTACCCTGTTGTCTGCCCATGTCTTCCTTCAATAGGAACATGTGGGGCATGTGTTTCCGGGGGGGGGTGTCTTTTTTCCTCCAATTGATGTAACTGGGGCTGTGGCTCTATTGAATACTCCTTCAAGTATAAGCAGGGCAGAGACTTCTGTAATAATTCCTCTAGGTATCTATGAGACTAAGGCTCAGATGGTGCAGTTGTGGCTATTGTTCCAATGGTCGCTTCTCCAGTTAGAGTCAAAGTGGAGGTTGAGTCTTCTATGGTCAGGCAATATCCGGAGGCCACTGCTGTTGCTACAGCCTACTATACTACTGAGGCTTCCTCTCCTGGCAACCTGGTCGGCCCACAATGCTGTTGAGCACTAGGGGATTTCTTATGTACACAGTTTGTATCATTGCCAAAGATACTTTTTCCCACACAAGTACTGAGACATGCACTAAGGTATAGCTAATGTCAAAAATAGTTAAGGTAGTCATTAAGATATAAACTAATCATGGCTGAATTGTTAAAATATATTATGTGAAGGAATAATATATGTATAAAGACAATTAACTTTTTCTTTTTTAATGTTTTATTGAGCTGTACATTTTAAGGTCACAGGTGGAATAAAGACTATTTCTTTCCTCAATGTTAATATGAATTGTCTCTTGGAGCCAATGTAATCATGAATGAATGAATCTTAAAAGAGAGAAAAATATCAGTACCTGTACTAGTTACTTGTCCCGTTGCTATAACAAAATACCTGACCAACACAAAGTAAGGAAGGGAGTGTGTGTGTTAGCATAGAGCATAAGACAAGGACCATCGTAACAGGCAAGGTCTTTCATGGGAGGGAGGGCCAGACAGTAGGAATGTAAAGAAACTGTGATTGCATCACATCCACAGTCAGGAAGAAGAAAGTGATGCATTCTTAGCTATTTTTCTCCTATTTATTGAGCCCAGGACAATCAGCCTAAGGAATGGTGCTGTCCACATTGACGGTGAGTCTCCCCACCAAACTCACCTTATCCTTCACAGGCATGTCCAGAGGTTTGTTTTCCTAGTGATTTTAGTTCCTGTCGAGTTGACAATATTTACTGTCATGGTGTCTGAGTGAGAAGACGTAAGAAAGCCTAATCAGCCATTGCTCACTTTGAAGACTAAGGAGTACAATGTTAAGAGATGGAAGGCTCTAGAGGCTTCCGGAACCAAGTGAGAAAACCATGTTCTCTCTTAAGGCCTCTACAAAAGAATGAAGCTGTAGACACCTTGATTCTGGCCCAGTGGGTACTACTAATGAACTTCAGCCTCTAGATCTGCAATCTGTTCATTTGTATTGTTTAAGCCATTGGGTTTATGATGGTTTGTAAGAATAACAAGAGAAAACTGATAATGCATTTTTTAAAAACATGTGTCTGTGTGTCCACTTCACAGGCATTTGAAATTTGAAATCCCCATTCCGGTTATTGGTGTTCATCTTCAGATTTAAATACACATTCCAAAATGACACACCATGGTTACCATTATTACTATACACAAAGAACTATACTCTTGGTACAGCAGAAGTCATATTAAAATGACTTACTGTAAATATCACTCTGTAATATTATTTCAAGAAATCAGTATGATATACACTGCCTGCCTTCATAACATAAATGTGAATTCTTATAAAAATCTTAAAGGCCTGAAGCATAATTTCCAAACAATGCCCTTTGAGCCAGTAAAATTTGCTTATGAGAAATCCATCTTAGTGAGAAGAAAGGTATTTGACATTTTGCTGATGCCCAGCATGCCTTTGGTTCATCTGTCTTGGATATTGCTTGACTTCAGGATCAAATGGAGGGTAACACATTGATTTTCCAAGTGCATCTTTTATAGGACACCTGAAAAAAAAATCTCATCAGCAGATGAATGGATTTTTCCCTTTGTTGAATAGACTGGGTTAATAAAAGTGACTTTAAATGACAGCCTGGTTATTTATAGGGAAGCAAATGAAAGATTTATGTCCTATTGGCATGCAGCAGGTCATAGTATGGACATTTGAAATGGTAATAGGCTAAAAAGTCAAGTTGGCTGGCTTTTCATGTCATCTTTATTAAGAATCACAAGACAGGACATTAAATACATTAAATACCTAAGGCTAGATGCCAGAAGTGCTCTGAGCAGTGGAATGGGCACAATACTTCATTAGAGAGCAACACAGCCTGATTCCAGAATGGCCAGGCTTACGCATGCCAAATGTTGCCTCTGGATGAATGTCTTTTGCTATCTTTAAAGAAATATTTTTATGCCTCCTTTTTCTGTTTCTTTCCTTACATCAAATATGAGTGAAAGAAAAAAAGAGAATGGCTACAAGGTAACCTGGGAGGAGCACTTCTTTAGGCTACATATAACACAAGGAAAAGAACAGAGAATTAAGTTGAGGAAAAAGAAAAGTGATTGACATGTCCAGAGATGCCACAAAGCACATATACTAGAGACTCCAGAGACGGAGTAATTTATTCTTGCCTAGGAGGGTGGAAATGTATGGAGGACAAAAGGCCGTTACACCTCCTCTTTTTAGGATAGGATAATAATTGCACACATTAACTCACAGGGATTTGCTCAAATGCGTGTGTGTGTGTGTGCGTGTGTGCGTTTGCACATGTGCACGCACACATGCACATGTATGCTCTGATTAGCCTATGCCACTATATTTGGGTCACATTATTATTATTATTTGTCAAAAATGGATGTTGACCCCTACTCCTCAGGGGTTCATCCTGAGTATATTATACTGCTCACTTCTAGATTTTTCCCTCAGTTTCAAAAACTGCCAGACACATTCCCCATCCATTTAAAGGGGTCAAAACTGTGAAGATAATGGAAAAGGAGTTACTGTTTATTTATTTCTCTCATAGTAACTTATATTTCTCTCATAGTAACTTATATTTCTCTCATAGTAACTTATATTTCTCTCATAGTAACTTATATTTCTCTCATAGTAACTTATATTTCTCTCATAGTAACTTATATTTCTCTCATAGTAACTTATATTTCTCTCATAGTAACATGAGGAAATAAATTTTGAATAACTTGTAATTGTTTTCAAATTTCTGTCTCAAGCAAAACAGCAGAGGCACAACTGGCATCAATACATCATTGGCAGGCGAATATTCCAATGCCCATTGTGAAGTTAGCGATGGTAGATTTTGGCCTTGTGGAGGATGAAAATAAAGCGTTCAGATATGCTTTCTTTTAACTTCAAGATTAAAATGGAGAGTAAAGAATAATGTTGAGCATGTCTTCACAAAGAGCATGAGAATTCCCTGTTGCTTTCATTCTCCATGTCTTCTTCCCCCGTGAATGAATACGGACTCTGTTATCTCTCACTATTGCTCATGCCGGTGATGGTCTTTTTGGCCCTTAATCTAAACAGTGGAACAAATGAATGCATTACGTTAGGAAGGCAAAGGGTATTGCGTAGACCTAGTTACAAACTTTCAAGACAAGGGGACTGTCTTGCAGCGCTCATGAGCTGCTTCAACCCCATGTGCCTCTAGACAGATATATTTTTGATAGAGTTAGAGAAGAGCACTCACTAAATAGAGAGATTAAGTTTGTTAACTTTATTTGGTTCACTTTTACTGGGTCTATGATTTAGGGATCACCCACAAGAACCTGGGAGAAGTTCTGGGTGACCAATGGCCCACGTCAGAAGGAATAAAACACCATTATTTAGAGGAGAATATTGTGCTGTGTTTGACAACCAGTGAGGGAATGGGAATGACAAAGAACATAATTCAGCTAACAATGGCATTGATTTCTGAGAGTCTTCCCTCAAGCCTATGGTCAGGATTGTATTCCACAGTCCTATACATTTGTATTTTCTTTTCCAAGCACTACAAGCTTTATTTCTACTTTCTCATGCTAAGAAATCTCTCCTCATTGTTAAGACATCATCACAGGTTTCACCTTGCCCAGCCTTTAGCAGGTCAATGATGCAGTGGTTTTAGTGCTGTAGTTAATTAGTCATCCAATCAAGTTAACTGAGTACCTATCTTGTCTGTCTAGGAATTATTGACTAATCAAGCAGGTACTGTATGTCTTTCAAGGCTGATGTACTGGGTACAGGATGAAAAAAGAAGGAAGTGAAGAAATTAAACAACTTAAAGTGTCGGTTTTACTATAGTCCTAATGTTGAATATATTTCCTCACACATGAATTTCTCAAGCTTTAGAACTCTCCAAAGCAAAGTATGATTTTGTGTATTGTAGGGGGCTAGACTGACCCAATACTTTCTCAGCGGTCCAGATGAATGAACAAAGGGAACTTTGGTTTGTATCCTTTTCCAGGAATGAATTTGACAAATTCAGTCCACAACTGGAGCAGAGCCTCCTCAGAAGAGCCAAGTTTATGACTTTGAGGGACCCAATTTTTCTCCCTGTATAATGATATTTTGTTTATGGTCCAACAAGTAAAGCTTGTCTGATGATCAGAGAGCAAAACTAACCACACTAGTCAGTCGTAGAAGCCAGGCAGTGGTGACACACACCTTTAGTCCCAGAAGCCACAGTATTCAGCCATAGAGGCCAGGTAGTGATGGTGTGCACCTTTAATACCAGCACTAGAGATGAATATAAGGTGGGATGAGATAGGAACTCACTCTCTTTTAAGTCTGATGATTTCTTAGAGGTATGAGCTCTCTAGTGGTTGACTCCTTTGCTTCTCTGACCTTTCAGCTTAAACGCCAATATCTGGTTCTGGGTTTGTATTATTCATGTTACATCTGGCACTCAACTTTTGAGGTATGAATTCATGAAAAAGCCATTTGCCTGTGCCTTTGCAGTCTACTTAGGCCTGAGCTGCATGCTGCTGGAGTTACCACCCTACTTCCTAGGTTTTCCTTTCTTCTCTCCTGGTGGGCTTTCCCTGAACCACCTTCACAGGTGTTGCCAAATAGGTAGCTGTGTTGAAATGAAGTCAGACTTTCACTGTTCTATGCAACACAATATGCCTCACATCTTTATCATCAACAGCAGATTTGGTGAGAAAATTGAGATTTCTTAAGGGAGGAATTGGTTAAAAAGGAAAGTTTTTCCCACATTAAAAAAATGAGAAACATAATTATGATAAATTTGCATATCTGTATGATTACATAATATATGATTTAAAAGTGAAATAGTTAAATGAAGTAATAATCAACTTAACCAGGATTGGCATACTGTTAATTATCATTTTGCTAATCCTTGTTGTCATTTTGATAGTTTTTGGTTTATCTCTTAAAAAGTTGTTTGGCTTGACTGACAAATTACAGGCTTTAGAAAAACTTAATAAAACAAATCACAGAGATATTCAAATTCAGACAAAGGAATTTAATGGAGAACCAATTTCAGCATTACATTATAAGGTTAGAGAGGGACAGCCTAAGGATTTCAAACAGCCAACCCTAATATATCTAGTAGCTCTACAGGATCAACTGCCAAATGATATATATCCCCAAGGCTGTGCAAGAGCTAAATGGAGTCCTGTGGAAATGTTGGATTTTATGAGATTCAAGGAAGCAACAGTCTCATATGGCAAGCATTCATCTTTTGTGAAACAAATGTTAAGCTTATTGTCAGTTTATAATAGAATTATCCCTAAAGACTGGATGGACTTGATTAAAGCTGTTTTAGAGCCTGGTCCACAATTACAATGGAGTATCTGGTTCAGAGAAGAGGCTAAGACCCCATTGAACAATGGAGTAAGGCTAGAGGTGTGGAAATCTCCCAAGATCAACTTTTTGGAGAAGTTGATTATGCTACTATAGAAAGGTAATCTGTATATGATGACCACACCCTGACTTTATGCTGTGCAGCAGTGTTGAATGCTTGGGACAGAATTGGAGAAGAAGGAAAGAAAATTGAGTCATTTGCTAAAGTTATACAGGGTGGCCTTTATAGATTTTTTACAAAGATTTACTTGAGCAATAAATAGAATGATACCAAATTCAGAAGTTAGACAAATAATAATTTCATCTCTGGCTTTTGAAAATTCTAACTCTCAATTCAAAGAGATAATGTGGCCTTTAAAGGCAAGGTCAGCACCCTTGGAGAAATGGATCCAAAGTACATTCAGTATTGAATCTCATGACCATGATGATACTTGGATAGGAGAGGTGATTTCCAGAGGTTTGAGGAAAAATCAAAGTGTCAAATATTATAATTTTGGAAAGCAAGGTAACCTTACAAGGGATTATAAACAAGGCATTCCTAGAAACAACGTTTTTAAATACTATGTCCATTAAGCAGAATAACAGTAAAAGGTTCTCCCTCGGGACCAATGACCCATCTAACCCCAGGTTCTTGGTCCCATTAAAGTTGCAAGACATTAATTCTGTCTGTTGAGCAGGCTTTAAAACTAAGAAAATCTTGGTTGGTTACTCCCTTAACATTCATTCCAATACTGAACCAGTAGGAATTTCTTTCCAGACCAGTCATTGTTATGATTCACAGGGGTCACAACAGGATAAGAATGATAGTGACTTCTCTTTTAGTAGCAAGCAAAGCATCTTCCAGAACTATAAAAGCAAGCCAGTAGGGATAAACATCCAGGTCAGAAGCAACCTGATTGCCCCATAGTTTATGACTGAACTGTGTAATATCTTCAATTATAGGACCTCACTGTTGTCAAGTTCTGGAAAATAGGCTAGAATAAGAGCAATGACAGTAACTGTAATGTCTGGAGACCCCACTGATCAACAACTTGAAAAGAAATAACCCATTCCTGGCTCTGAGATTTTTATTTGATATTTTATGGTATCTATGAAGAGTATAACCATTTTTTTCAAACAGAAGAAAAATGTCTTTATCCTTACACAACAGCCAATGTGCTGTTTACATTTAATTCACCAAAATAGGACTGATGAGGTGGATCAGTGGGTAAGGACACTTGCTGAGCAAGCCTGCTAATCTGGGAAAACAGACATGGAGAGAACCAAACACAGAAAATGTTACTCCTTAGATTCCATACATGTGATACAGCTGGTGCACACCTGACAGTACCCACCTACACACCCACAATAAGTTAGCACAAAAAATAAACAAATGCTATTTTAAAGGAAAAACTCTTTACAACAGATTATACATTACCTATGAACTTTATTTTAGTAGTGACTATTAAAGATATAGTACAAGAAATTGCTCAACTCTTTTCTAGCTTCCAATGCTATAGGCACAAAGAACAATGGCGGTTTTCTCATTTATTTGTAAATGACACATCTTTCTATCAAGTTCTAGGAACTTCCAACATCATAAACTTTACTCATTAATTTAGTAGATATTGGAAATGGTCTTTCTGAGTATCATATCATCTTAAGGATCATGATTCACAAATATAGCAAGAAAAGTCAATCATAAGATAACTACTCAAAAGAGTTATTCTATTGAACTGATATAAGCTACTAAATAATGAATCAAACCAAGAACGTTGGCCCTCCCCCCTCTGAGAGATGAAAGTGCATTGAAGATGAAGGGCTCTGTGTTGAGCACCACATGCCAGCATGGCTGGAGCCAAGCCTGAGCTTATTCCAACCGTGTCAATGTTGTATTGAAAATGGGCTCTGACTTTTAGTGGAATGTGAGAAAAGCTTTGACTGAGATGGGTTAAAATGAAGTGAAGTTTATTCTGAAACTGAAATATGGCATGAGACCCCTAGACAGTTTCCAATGTCTCAGTAAAACAATCAAACACAAAACAGCTCAGACGAAGGTTGATTTTATGCTTTACTTTAACATACCAAAATGTTATTAATTAATTGAGGACATGAAATCCATATTTTAAATTTTATGTATGTGCGTGTTTTCCTGAGAAGTACCAAAATTCAGAAATACTCTATTACTGAATTTTATCTCAGTTCTCAGTTGCCACATTTTAGATGCTTGATAACCATGCATGTTTTTCAGTGTAGAACTGAATGAATAATATTAATTTGAAGAAAAAGCCAATTACTTATAATCTCACCACATCATTTGTAGGTGATATGTAAGTATTGATTTCTCTGAAGTTTCACTTTGTGGTGAAACTCTTAATGGAAACAGGTAAATTAAAAAGGAGAGGAGAGTGAGGGATGAAATGCGTCTGTAATTCTCAACACACATAGACATGGCCAGTTTCCATAATTAGGGTCTTTGTCCTACAGACTTCTCTACTCAAAAACTAAGTGACATTAATTAAAATCTATATGCTTGAAAGCAATAAATCTAGTGAAAAACCAAGAAAATAGATCTACTGAACTTACCTATGTTTTTCTTAATAATTCACTATTCAGAAGGGTATTTGTGAGTGCTTAGCATATGGTTGCTTGAGTTTGTGTAGAGTAGAACAGAACAGTGTGATCTTCCACCAAGTTCACTTGCTATTTTTATATAATGTTGAGACACCAAAGCATTTCAGAATATTGAAGATTATGAGGCAATGCATTGAACTCTCAAATGGTGTTTCCAAGCCAGACTTCAGTAACTCCAAAAAAGTTGCCTGTGAGGCATTCTTGGATACTACTCTGGATCTTCTGACCGTGAGCTCAGAAAGCAGAAGTTGGAGTGAAATTTCCCATCCAGTCGGAGCTCCTAACGTCCAGTTGAATAGTGGAAGGAGTGAGAGTATGAGCAAGGAGGTCAAGATCATGAGGGGTTCACCCACTGAGACAGTTTGCCTGAGCTAATGAGAGCTCACCAACTCCAGCTAGACTGAGAAATGAACAAGCATGGGATCAAACTTAAAAAGAAATTTCCCATCCAGTGCACTTGTATGTGAAAGGCAGAGCTAGTGAGCTTGGGGTTGTTATTTTATTTCCTTTCTTATATCTGAAAACAGCAGTTTTCCGTGTGGCTTGTCCTCCTAGTCAATACACTGTATGGTAACCTTCCATGGAGCCTCACAATCAGCAAAAACTTTGTTGGCTTTTGGGAAACCCCGCTGTATTTCTTTGTCATGCTGGGCCTCTCAGAATGATCCCAGCCCTAGAAAGGAATATAAGATGGGAGGAGAGAGCTCTCAGACACAGTCTCATTCTGAGATTTCTGGAGGCAGGATGTGCATTTTGGACTGAGGTAGAGTTAAAAGCCAATGGCTGGCAGCTTTGCTTTTCTGACCTTCAGGTTGAACCCCAATTTCTGTCTCTGGGATTTATTAATCATGCTACACTACAGTTTTTTAAATATATATATAATATAATATATATTATTATTATATTATAATTATATTATATGTATGTATCATATATGTAACATAAGGACAAAGTGAAGTTTGTGTCTATTATTTTTAAGGAGTGGCTATGGAGGAGCCCAGCACAACAGAAAACACACTGAGTCTCAAGGAGCTTCATGCGCATCTATGCAAGACCATGAGGCCAGAAAGAGGCTAAAATAGTGACAGAAGGAAGGTAAAGGCTTGTTTCCTTAAACTGTGTGTGTGTGTAAAGTTTCTGAGGCCAAAGAATAATTAATATCTGGCAGATAGGGTAAAAATGATATGTAATTTCAAAGGATTGGGGCAACTTAATGGCTCTCTTCTTAATGTAAAAAATTATTTGAAAATGGCTTCATGATCAGACATGAGTGGAACCCACAGCAAACAGATTTCTAGGAGTTTATTTTGATCAACAAGTGAGGACACAACCAGGGGTGCAATCTGGCCACACAGATGACACCAGTTTCTCTACATGGCTGCTGATCTTGTCTTCAGGGAAGTCTTTACACTCATTTTCTCAAGCTCTTGCATTTCCACATTTTTTTCCCCATTGCCACTTCCTCTCCATCCACTCAGATCCCCCCAGGTGTCATGAAGCTACCAAGGGAAGAATATTGCTGTTTTATAAGCCTGGATTTCTGTCTTTACCATCTTCACAACTTCCCATGTTTTCTGTCTGCCCCATTTAACCAGCTCCTTGCCAGCTCACGCTCAAAACAGTTATGCTCCACTCCTGCATACATGGATGAGCTTAATACCTGCTCAAAAGTAGTTGCTCATGTGTATTCAAAACAATCTGTCAATCATTTATGCCCCGTTTCTCCAAACGGCATACATTTCTGGTTTGTTGGTGGTGGCCAGCCTCCTATCATAAGCTCTCTCCAGTTCCTTTCTTTTTTTCTTTTCCCTGGTTTTTGGTATAAGCATATGCTGGAATATTCGTGTGTCAACTGTCAATTTTAATAAGCTAGAGAATTTACAACACAATTAGCATGGATTTAAAAGTGGACTTTTTTATCTCAGTCCATTAAAATAAAAGACAGGATTTTTTCATGTGTATTCCTTAATTACTTAAACAGTTTGGCTAGAAAAAAAAATACTATTCCATAGATAGTCTTGCCTGCCTACTGCTTGTCTTCCCCTCCAAGATGGACTTTGAACTCTGAAATGACAAGCCAATATAAAAAAAAAATTACTTCTTAAAACTGCCTTTTGTCAGGAATTTTGTCAAAGTAACAAGAAAAGTAGCTACAGGGCTGGGGAGCAGTTCCAGCGGTTAGCGTCCCTCTGACTCTTCCAGAGTACCCGAGTTTGATTCCCAGTGCCCATGTTAGGGGGCTCAGCTCCAGGAGATCAAACACCCTCTTCTGGCTCCCTCCAACACTTTACTCACATGTGTATACACACACACACACACACACACACACACACACACACACACACAAAATCTGAAGAAAGTAACTAATATATGATCCTAAGCAAATACTGATTAAATGACAGTGTGCCAAAACAGGACAACCGAGTTTTGCCTCTCTGCTCAACTTTGGTTTTTCTGTTTGCTTGCAAGCTGCATCTACCTGCATCAACACGACATAATCATAAAGTCCAGAAAAATCAGACCATCCAAGTCAGCATGATTTGATTCTTCACTTACCACAAGGAAATTTTACCAAGGAAGGAAATAACTATAAACCAGGGAGTTCTGGAATCTTAAACCCCTGCAAAGCTGTTGAATCGAAACAATAGTCTACATACCTGGGCCAACAGCCCAATTGCCAAAGCCCACTCTTTATTTATCTAGTGCCTTGCATCAGTATCCCCAGCCATTCCAAACAAACAAATTTCCATTTTAATCCAACCCAAAGTTCTTTTCTTGAAGAACGCATCCTGCTCCACTAGAGTCTAAATTGCTAGGCCTGCAAATGTCCCATCTGTCTCCCCTGTCTGACATCGCTGAGACAACAATACACTAATAAAAGCCGAGCTTTATTAAATCGACTGTCTTCTGACATTTGCAAGGTCATCCATTGACATAATTCACTGAATTTCTATATTAAAGATGTATTATTTGATCAGCCAAGAGTTTTTAGTTTTCCAGTCTTTTGCCAGAGGAGCCCTAAGCTGCCATAGATCACTGATGGCTCAAGCCGTGATAATCTTGTAATACCCAATGACGTGAGCATGCTTAAAGAATTCAAAGCATCACTCTCAGAACTTTAGACATATTAAGCCACTTAATCCTCTCAATTGCCCTATGGGATTAGAATCATTATCATCCCATTGTGCCCAGGGACACAGGATAACTTCTCAGCTGTGCCTGGGAACAGAGCCCATGCTTCCAGGCACCACAACCAGCCATGATTCCGGAAGGCTATGCTAATTCTTTCATAGCACACTCATTTATTTTTCTGGAACGGTCCGCTGCAAGGAATACAAAAGATGAATTGTGCCAAATACAAGCATTCTGTGTGGGTTAAACACGTCCTCAGAGAATCTCACGAAGAAGGCTTCTCTCAGATTCTCACCCTCCTTTCCTACTGCTTTATGCCTCATTTTCATCTCCAGGGTTACTTGTTCTCCATGCAGTCTCTGTGGTTCATTTTAATTAGATGTTTTCAATTCTAAGATGGGAGAGTCTACAATATATTGGATAGACTTTCTTTGGAAAGCTCTCAGAACTTCATCTCCATTGTGTAGGCTCATCTTCTGGGGCAGTGGTACCATGCTTGGGAAAGGTCATGGGCTTCTTATACATGACAAATCTTCTTGTCTTACTCAGAGACAAGATTAAGAGTTCATACCCATGCATGCACATGCTCAGATTGGGTCAAGCTTGAGTGTGCTCAGACAGCTGAAGTTATGGAGTGAAACCTTATGTCCAGGAGCACACATGAAACCTGGGTTTCATAGCATGCTAACCTAGAACTTAACAACGGAGGAAGTGAATGTCAGATTTTGACTGAGGTCACATTTATCAACATCCCCAGCTGAAATGTAGTTTACAAATATTGGAGCTAAGAATGTGGTAATCAATCTAAGTTAGACCGGCTGCAGAGGGAGCTTGGCTGGCAAAATGAATTTGAAAACTGATTCCAAGAATGGTAAAGAATAGTATTTCCCCCTAATTACACAATACAAACACTGCTTTGATGATTCTGCATTGGAACAGCACAGTACTGAGCATGAAAGGGGCCTATATAAAATGTCTTCAAAAGACATAGTAAATAATGGAGAATGTGGCTTATAGTTTTAAGTCCAAACCGCACTGAGTGAGCTCTAGCAAGAGCCCCATAAGGAATGGTCCTCCTGGATGCAGAAGAATATATCACACCTTGAATCCAGAAGCATGGAAGTAACTGAGATCCCACAATCCCTGTGAAGCACTACCTACAATGATCTGAGGACCCCACTTCCCACACTCACACTGAGGGCCAATCAGCATCTCAAGCACAGCAGTGAGAGTGAGCCGCCATGCAAAGAAAATATTGATGGCCATCACCTCTCTGTAAAGCCTGTGTGGACTCCAGATACATACTGTGGACAGGCCACTCTTAATGGACATGACTTCATGTGACCAGCCTGGAATTCTGGCAGTCAGAGAGTATGTCTCTAGGACTTCATTCTGGAAAGATTAGTGCATTCGTGCATCCCTGAAATGGGAGGATTGGAGGTGAAGACTTCAATCAGATATCTCTCTACACATAACAACTTACACACTGGCTCAGGTACTATCCCTTTTTGTGGTGATATTTTATTTGTACTCTAACAGACAAAGCTTGCCTGCAGATCGGAAAGCAAAGCTAGCCACTAGTTAACCATAAAGATCTGGAGGTCAGTACAGGCAGACCAAAAGTGATTTGACTGGGCAGAGAGAGGAATATAAGGCAGGAGGAGACAGGAGGTAAGAACTCTAGCAGCTGGCTGCTCTGCTTTCACTCTCTAAAATCCGACTCTAGGTTTCTGTTACTAAAAGCAGTTAGAACTCCCGACTGTCTTGCTACAAATTACCGATAATTATGGTCAGAGCAGAGGGACAGACATGTGAGTGTGTGTTTAAAAACTTGTTCTTCTGAAATCCCATTTGAAGTGTGATGTAAGTATTCAAGCTTTTAGTTTATAAAGTTCTTTTCTATCAATTTAGTACCTTTTTCCTAAGTGACTCCTAGGTAAATAGAAGAAATGCCCGTAAAAGATATTTTTGAGCTCAGACTAACTGGTTACATTCTATTGACTTGAAGACTACATGTTAAAAATGAAACTCTTTCAGTTCCAGACATAAAATGGTTGTGCACAAAGGGGACCAGGAGACAATAACATCCACTTGATAATAAAAACAGCAGAAAACAGAATACTTATGAGGATTCTATAGGAACTGAATGTGAAGTTGTCTTCTTTAAATCCCAAAGTAGTTGAATGGGAGGATATTCTTTTTATTTAACACTTACAAAGATAGGTTATTTTTCTATTTGCAGTTGTGATTTTTAGAGAGTTCAGGGAACGTATAATCAAAGTGAGCAGAATATTCTTGGACTTCTGCACTTAGCTTACAGCACCAAGTACTCTCTGATTTTGTTAACATAACATTTGCTGCCCTTGTATCTAGCAGAACAGATGCCAAAGACATAAGACAAATTTATACTGTAAATTTTTATAACCCTGGGAAGTACTATCTAAAATACCCAAACCTACATATAATTTATTATGAATCAAACATATTTTTCTTCCTAAGCTCACTGGCTTATCACAGGTTTTTATTTATTTATTTATTTTGTTTGTTTGTTTGTTTTTCGAGACAGGGTTTCTCTGTAGCTTTGGTGCCTGTCCCGGAACTAATTCTTGTAGACCAGGCTGGCCTCGAACTCACAGAGATCTGCCTGCCTCTGCCTCCCAAGTGCTGGGATTAAAGGCGTGCGCCACCACAACCCAGCTCACAGGTTTTTAAAAAAGCAGAAATAATCCAGAAGGGCCTGTTTACCCATTCCATGTAATGATATACCTAAATGTGGACCCAGTCTCAAAAATAGAAGGTAAATTTAAAGTATGAATGCCAAGCTAAAAAGACATTCATTGAAACAAACCATATTCATTATAGGTAAGCTTCAATTCATCTTTCTCAGGTCATCAGGTTCAATCCTTTGTTTCTCCTGGGAACAAGGATACTTGAGTACACTTGCTCAGATGAGGACAGCATTTACCCATGTTTGGAGGTTAAAGTATGATTTTTAAACTCCTCTGTTGTTTAACTTAACGGTCTATCCTTCTCTTCAAGTAAGCTTTATTTTATCAAACAAATGTACAGATTGTATTAAACACTTGCTATAATACTTCTGTTGACGTTTTCATTATTATAAAAGGTTTCATTTCTTCTATGATTTCTAAGAGTTGCCAACAAGTAAAAAAAAATGAACCATTAGGGGAAATTTAAAAATCCACAAAGGAAAAGTGTGAAAAGGTAAACAGCCTAGTTCACTCCACTTTCAAAAAAAAAAATGCTTTGTGCAAAATGTCTATGGGAACTGAAGAGAATCAGCTGTCAGCTCAGGTCTACAGATGCTCATGCCGGTACCCACAGGCTCAGGAACTTTCAGGCCTTGGCATATCTCTCTCAGGGGCTTGGTGGGACCCAGGCTGTCAGCAGTTCCCTTGCCATCCAGATACACTGTGCTAAGTTTAACAATTCGTGTTAGAAATAGTTGGTGAAATTTTCCTCTCTTTCATCTTTTGTCAGCCACCAATTACTGCAGAACTGAGTGAGGGTGGCTGAAATACTCCTGACTTTGTGAGATGACTGTAGATAGCTTTTATTTGACCTTAATAATGGTTTTGAATATCCCTTGCCTTTCTCTGTGTCTGAGAACATACTTCTGTCACTAAGCAACCACTGTGATCCTTCATGTAAGATCTTTCAGGTAAGGAATCATGCCTAGTCATGGCCATCATCTGGTTTTGGGGTGGAAACAGCATCCACATTTTGGTCATTATTTCCCTAAGACCAACCATCACCATATTTCTTTCTGTTTATTTCTATCAAAATTGGAAAATCAGTAGAATTCCTAATCTTATGTTAAAGAAACCTTTCAAATATTCACATTTAATCTGCACCTTGCCAACACTGCAAACACTTTTAAGACCCAGTATTCCTGCAAATGGACTCTTCCCTCTTTCTGTAGATAAATATAACATAGGAAGTTCCCAACTCATAATCTCATTCAAAGCATTTAATAACATAAAATTTATCCCTAGTAATGTATAGTGTGTGTGTATGCATGCTCACACTATTCCTGTTTAACAAGTTTAAATAATGCCATCCCAGAAAATAAGCTATATATTTTATAAACTTTATAAACATAAAGATTGACATACACAAACATGTTATCTCTCTCATTTTTAAAAAAAAAATTCTGGAAATACCCGAAGTAAACCAAAACAATTTTTTTTATTTTAAAAAAATATTTAATAGATATCACCCACATAAAGTTTTCAAGAACAACACACTTGATAACAAAGCATGTAGTCCCCCCCAGTACGGTTTGCAGTGGGATTAGCCTGCTATTTGCAAAACCCCATAGTGTATCCCAACAACACAGACACTAATATTCCATATAAAATTTCGTCTGAGTTTTATATCCCTTTGTTCTGACACATATCAGCTGGTAAACTCAGAATAGAAATAATTATGCTTTATTTCTAAACAATTTTAAGGTTTTTGGCACCAGCCCACATCACAGGACACATCCATAACACCAGCCTGGACTGCATTTTCTGACCCTGAAGGACTGGGAGCCAAGTCTTTGTTCCTATGAGCTTCAATTTTTAAAACTCACTTTGTGCCAAAGGCTTCATTTCTAAATTAAACATTCCATTGAAAAGAAGACATTTACACTCAGGTTAATAATTTCCAGTATAGTGTGAATGTCAGCTTTTGTTAGGCTATATTGTTTTCCTTCAAATAGCAATGAGTGAAAGGTATATGCTTTTGTGCATGTATTTAGTCAGTTTACTCGGAATGTGAGTCAGTTGGCACTGGGCACAGAAACATTTTGAGCTGAATTTTTCTGATTTGTTTGATGCAAACTGGGTTGACAACTTACCTATGTTAATCACACATGGAAAAGGTATGGTATTACAGTCCTCTTGCTAAAACTCAGATATAGTTGCTTGCTTTTACCATCAAATATAATTTATGGTTATTTATTTAAATACACTATGAAATTAATTTATATGCATATTATAAATACTAGAGCATGTCCTAATATTTGTGACTACAAGAAATCAATGATTCCTCCCATTTCCTTCCTTTGTTCTATCATAGGACACAAGGTTAGCAATAAACATTCTCCTCTCAGTTTCACTGATGTTCAGTTGTCTAGTATAATTTTATATACATTTTAGTGAATAATTATAATATATACTATATATAATGTGTAATTACATAATACATAATTGAATTCCATGAAATAAAATTTGTAAGAAGAATAGATGCATAATTTTACTAACAGATACAGAGCTACTTTGTGAAATATTTGCCATAATAAAGCTAATTATCATAACAATTACACATCACCTTGCATTTGTGTTGAGAACATTTAGTCTCTATGTTTGTAGCAATTACAAATTATAGTACTCACTGAACTCACTCTGCTGCCCATTAAGTCCAGAATTTGTTTCTCATAAATGAAACTCTGTCCCCTGGTTAGAATCCAAGAATAAACATCTT
Organism: Alexandromys fortis; assembly: GCF_014885135.2. Taxonomy (NCBI): domain Eukaryota; kingdom Metazoa; phylum Chordata; class Mammalia; order Rodentia; family Cricetidae; genus Alexandromys; species Alexandromys fortis. The sequence continues at coordinate 711,916 of NW_026067966.1, forward strand.
TCCCTTTTCAGTTAGATCATTTATTGAGTTTGAGTGCCTCTTTTTAGATTTTCCATTATTTCATCATGAAATACACAAACTGTCAATTTGGTATCATCCCTCCAGCTTTTCTCAATGTTCTGATATAACAATTTGCTTAAATCAGTTATCACTAGTTATATTATTAGGATAACATCATAATTCATGTATATTATTGTTCATGGCATTTCTTTGAGCATTAATCTTTTCTGATTTCTGTTTCTGAACTTAATTCATTCAGTTTCTGACACACTGGATCTTTTAATTGGGTCATTATTATTATACTAACTCTCCTTCAGGTATGTAATCGGTAAATAGTTTTTGTAGGCTATCTCTTTGCTAGAATAATGCTGTCATTTGCTGCACAGAAGTTTTCAGTTTTATAAAATGTCTCATTTATTAGTAGTTGATCTTTTGGGACCTTGTTCAGAAACAGCTTAGTTGAGTTATATCTCTAGTCCCACCCTTTATCCAATACTATATCCTTGAATAGTCTTCCTTATCCACTGAACTTTAGCTAGTACCATTTTTCCTTTGACAACAAAATGGCATCTAGCCTTTTAAATGCCATATCTGTGGAACAACCAGGTTTAGCATTTGTAACGGTTGAAGAACACCACTCATGGAAGTAGAGAGTTCTTGGGTCAAGTGTTTAAAAAGTTACTACCTAAGACTTCATTTCAGGGCATGTAATTACAGCATCCACTATTTCCTTGGTAATAAATACAAGACAGACAAAGCATTAGAGTATTTGGAAGCCTACATCTTTCCCCCTAAAATGTTCAAGAAACAGACCACAGACTGATTCTTACACTTTTCATTTACAACATGAACAACCTTGACCAATCGACTTTTAACTCTAATCACTGTCTGTGATTATTTGGTTAAATTTTATCTTAAGGATTCATTTACTTCTGACTAAGAATTGGGCTAGCTCTCTCATCCCAATATAATCATCAGCCCACATGGTATGTTGAGCTAGTCATGCAGACTCATCATTATGTGAAAAAGAAATATGTGGGCACTGCATGGGCCCATTAGTCCTAATTAGTATTCTTTTAAATGGTATGCCTCAACGAATAACAAAGTTGGTGCCAAGAAGCACAAATACCCACTTCTTCTCCAGTTGTTGATTTTAATCTTAAGTCAACTGCTGCTTGATTATTCCAACAACTTCCTTTACATATTTGTAATCAATTAGTGATTATCAAAAAACTAACAAAATCTAGTTCAGTTTTAGAGAGCCAGAAGATCTGGTCTCCCAAATGTCCTAGTCCATGTTGAATCTTGAATTAAAAAAAAAAATACTTCTGGAATGTTTCTCAATTCTTCTTGTATCATCACTTAGTCATGGAAGGATTACTGACAGGCTAATATTTAAGAGGGGAGAAAATGTTCTAAATTCCCACACTGTGGCTAAATCATTCTTCCTGAGAGTATGTTTATCAGCTCTGTAGGGCTATGAAGTGATTAGTTGTGATTAAGACTTGGCATTTTCATTCTGTGGGGGCATGTTGACTCAAGACCACATAAAGTGATACTTCCACTCTCAATTTATAGCAGTTCATAAATGAGAATGACAATGACATTTACATGCCTCCAATGTTTGGAACTCAGTAAAAAAGCCAGTTTCATAGCTCATCCCTTCCAGTGATCGTTTACCAAAGTGGATATTGAGTGTTTCTATTATTCGTGCAAGTCGGTGTATATTTCTACCTTTTGAGTCCTTCTGCCAAGTTCCCTTTGTTTGTTATTGTTGTTGTTTTCAGGTACATTTCTGGTTCTTCCTCTTTGTGTGACTGACCAACATGATGCAAATTTCAAGAGGAAAAATATGTTTACAAGTCCAGTCAAATTCAATACCTGCTTATCATCCATAATCTTCTCTCTTTGGCTGTAAACTTTCCCTTGGTTCATGAATTCCATATGTTGTACATTACTCCAATGGAATGATATTAATCATAATCCTTTCTTTCTGACCCAATATCACCATCCTTTGATGTAGGAGGTCCTTCTTTCTATATGTTGCTTGTATTAGTTAATGAATAAAGAAACTGGCTTGGCCTGATAGGGGCAGAACTTAGGCAAGCGGAGAAGAAGGAACTGAATTCTGGGAGGAAGAAAGCAGAGTCAGGGAGAGCCACCATGAAGCCTCCAGAGTCAGACATGTTGAACCTTTTCTGGTAAGCCACTGCCACGTGATGATATTCAGATTAATAGAAATGGGTAAATCAAAATGTGAGAGTTAACCAATAAGAGGCTAGAACTAATGCACCAAGCAGTAATTTAATTAATATAGTTTCTGTGTGGTTATTTCTAGGGCTAAGCTATCCAGGTGGCCGGAACAAACAAGTGGGCCCTCTCTTTACAACAACCTTTCACTGAAAAGAAGCAGTTAAAATAGTTTTGTATGCTTACTTTAGTAATACAGCAAACATCTTTAAACATACCTTCAAACAGGAAAACGTCATCATCTCACTTTAGGATGTTCATCTTCACCCTTACCCTGCTTTCCCCCATCCAAGCTAAATGTATTAAACCCCATACAGCACCTTTGCTGTTTTCTTCCTTTTCTTCGTTCTCACTTTCTTTCTTCCTGCCTCCTTCCCTTCTTTCCTTCTTTTTCCCTTCCTCTATTTCTTCACTTCCTACCCTAGCCCCTTTCCTCACCTCTCACTTTCTTGCGTCCCACCTACCTGAGATATTGTTATCTGTGCTTAGAGTTCTTCATGGACCATTTGCAACGGATAATTTTCCATTGCTTTCTCACAGCTTGATTGAGATAAATGTCATAGGTCACACATTACAAACGTCATAGGCTACACAATTCACCTATTTAAACTATACAACAGTGTTAACTAAGTTCAAATAGTGTGTATTGTAACTATAATTTTAGAGTTTATATTTATACCAAATACCCTCTAGCTGACTTCTGTTTTCTATAGTGTCTTTTCCTCTTAAACATTTCACCTAAAGAAAGCTTTGGTTACTTTTTAATCACTGAATATCTCTTTTGGACAGTTCACATCTATTATATACACACTGTATCTTATATGATACATTTAGAGTAAGTGTTCATCCATGGGATGGCATTATTCCATTTTACACCTGAACAAAATATTCCAATGCATGGATTTGCCACGGATGGTTCATCCCTCCATTACTTGATAGACTTTGGCTCTTATGAGCAATGAAACTATGGATTTCTTGGCAAACTTTTAACTTTATGTTTCTCTTTGATCTATTTCTAGCAGAAGTGTTTGATGCTAGGTTATCTCTCAAGGTTAGAGCATGGGAAACTGTAGGAGTATTTTCCAAAGCAACTGTATTATTTTCTATGCTGACTATAAATGGAATATCAAAAAGGTATAAAGTGTTAGTTACCTTGTGGCAGGTTTTTTGTTATTGTTGTTAGTGTTACTGTTATTGATTTGTTTCAGACAATGTCTTGTGTAGTCTGGCTGGTCTGGCCCTCTCAAACTCGCTAAGTAACTGAAGATGACCTTGACATCATAATCATTCAGTCTCCATGGCCCACTGTGATAAGATTATAGGCCTGGGTCTGAAAAAGCCTGGGATAAAACCGGTCTCGCTGAACATAGCGGACAATGAGGACTACTGAGAACTCAAGAACAATGGCAATGGGTTTTTGATCCTACTGCATGTACTGGCTTTGGGGGAGCCTAGGCAGTTTGGATGCTCACCTTACTAGACCTGGATGGAGGTGGGTGGTCCT
>NW_026067966.1:719541-730385 GCF_014885135.2 Alexandromys fortis
GAGAGAGAGAGAGAGAGAGAGAGAGAGAGAGAGAGAGAGAGAGAGAGAGAGAGAGAATATAAAATGTAAGAGGCATAGTTTCTACCTTATAGAAATTAGTATAAGAAAGTATGAAAACTCACCTATCTTCTCTGCAACTTCAGTGGAAGTCTGAAACACAGCCTGCTGCTACATAGAGAGGACCAAGAGGTGAGTAACAAGCCACCCTGTGGGACAGGACACTTTCTAGGCACACCATACCAGGGCAAAACCCTGGGCCACTCCCCCACTTGCTTCTGCTTCTCTAGCCAGCCAGCAGGAGAGTTTCCTGCAGGTAAGCTGCTCCATTACCCCCCTTCCAACCATCAGACCCTGCCATCTATAAGTACCATCCTGCCCTCCAAACTCTTCTGTCCCCCTGCAACCTCAGTGGAACTCTCAAACACAGCCTGCTACTACACAGAGGACCGAGAGGTGAGGGACCAGCCATCTGGTAGGACACCCCACTCTTCAGGCCTCCACACTGGGACAAAACCCAAGGCTTCTCCCACACCTGCCTTGACTTCTATAACCAGCCAGCAGGTGAGTTTCCTGCAGGGATACTGCTCCAAATCCCCTGAGACACAGACAGTGATAGTACAAAGCAGACCAAGAACAGTTCCCAAAGACACACACAGTCACTGCAAGGACTGGACCAAGATGCAAAGACACTGCCGGTACCAATTGAAGGAAGAGATGTGTAGGCACCAATGCAAGAATTCATCCAACAACCTAAAAACCAACAGCAGAATCTAGTGGTCATACATCAGAAAAACTTAATCATCATAACATAGAAGAAGCAGAAGAAAATACTTTTAACTTAACTTCATGAAGATAGTAGAGACCCTTAAAGAGGAGATGAAAAATTTCCTTAAAAAATGGAGGAAAAGACAAAAAAAAAATCTCAGTTTGTGTTTTCTTTTTTTCTTCACCTGTTTGATTGCTTTTTTTCTTGGTTTTCTTGGTCTTCTTTGAGATATTTATTAATTTCTTCCAATTTTTTTTGTCTTTAAGTAATGTGAATGCTGCTACCTATCTAGTAGGATCAGTGCAGAGATTAATTGCTTGCCACATAAAAGCACAGTGCTTCTACCAAGCATTCAGTGTTCTTTATGGTCATTTTAATAGTTATCTTGACTGACACTATTATAATGTTCTTTCTCTGGAACAAACTTTCCACTAAACTTCCCTTCCTGTCTATAAGTCCTCCAGCCTTCCTAAACTTGTGTTTTCTACCTTTCAGTATATATTAATTGGGGTCTACTTTAAATATTATAGTAACTTTAGTCATGTAGAGACTTTAAAAAAATGTCTTCAAGCAATATATCTACCTGCTAGTAAATGATCAACTTTCTTACAAGTGACTGTAGGAAAACTGAAACTTCCTGGGGTCTAGGAACAACTTCTGGCATTGCCTGGACTATGAAGTGTTCCAAAGACATATATGAGTAGAAAACTGATCATTCGTTTCCTATAGGAGGACACTGTCAGCTGAGGATAGTTGAGTTCCTTTTTTCTCATCAACCAGGCCCTCAGGGTCTTGTCCCTGCCTCCACACAGTTTACAAATGCACTTGACATTGTGAGTCATTATCTCAAGCTCCATCAGTGTCAAGGTGTCATCCAGTGATTCTCAAGTCTTCCTGTTTGAGTGACTCCCGTGGGGAGCTGCTATGGAGAAAATCCAGTGCAGTATATGGAATAAAGTCTGAGGATCTATATGTTAATCGAGCTCCTGAGTGACTCATAGGCTGCTACTAGCAAAACTCTAAGTATTAGTAAACGTTAATAGCAATTTAAAAAAGTATTCCAGGATTAAAACTACTACCTTGGAAATAATGCAAAATAGACATTCAGACTTCAAGACAGTATAAGGAGAAAGAGTCTTGGGTCAACTGTGTAAGAATGCTGAGGCAATTTGGAAAAGATGGAAATTTTTATATTATGAATCATTGCCTAAGAAACAGCTTGAAGGAGCTTTTTCTCAATAGAATATATCAGAGGCACAATTAATTCAGTTTCTGGAACTGTGAAAATACTTCTTCATGCTCCAATGATTCCCAAGTCTCCCTTTATGTGTGTTTCTTAGGTGATAGCTCTCAGTGACAGTGATGGGAAGGGAACTGTTTCTAGAGAAACTAGGGATCCAGGTGTCTGATTTTGAACTGTTTGATATCACACTCCTGGGGACTATTTATTATTGTGCAATAAGTCTACAGATAGTGTAAGTTCTGGATTAGCATCTTGCTTTAAAGACTGAGAACAAATTATTCCAAAAGGACAGTAACAACATTTGAATAGTCTATTATTTAAATATTTATGTATTATTATTATGTGTTCTCAATTTAAAATAGTTTATAAATGAGTAAATGTATCATGCAAATGAGAAGCGATTTTAGCAGCAAAATGTTCTGCTTAATCAAAACTAATTGTTATTTACATGTTTGTTAGTAAGATGAGCTCAAACCCAGACAACATTGGAAGGCAAACATATATTCTATTTTCAAAAAGTATTTAGGAATTATTGAAGTCCCTACATTTTTTACAATTTTTAACAAAAATGCACACATTGAAACATTAATTTTTCAAAGAATATACATAATATTATTTGAAATATATATTATAGTTCTTTTTTAAATAAAAGATTATAATAATAAGAGGAAGTCATGGGCAAGATTTGGAATGACCAAACCAACAAACAGTGTTCTTGGCAAGCATTCTACCTCTACCATGAAACTGCCTCTCCACCTTATTAGAATAATTTTAATCATGGCACTTTTGAAATAGGGAGAAATGTCATGCTTAGAGCATTTTAAAAAAATAACACTACATAGTTTGAAATATGCTATGCCTACTAAGAAATGCCAAATCCTACTCAGTGGTTTAATTACAAAACAAAGGACTGTGGCTCAGTGCATGTACTTGTCCTCAGCATCTCTGTGAAATCTGAGCGTCACATGATTGTAGCTCTGGTGAGGGGAGGGGAAGAGATAGGAGGACTCTGGGTCTTGATGGCTGCTAAACAAAGTCAAATTCAGCGAGAGACCTGGAATAAGGAGACAATGATAGAGCAGGACACTCAGTGGCTTCCTCTAGACTCTGTGTGTGCACACAGGCACATACGCACACCACACACAGAGAATGCAAACAATATTTAAAGAGTGAGAATAGCATTAACTACTATCATAGCCAGTAACTGCTAAGGAAATACAGGAAAAACCATGTTTCTGTATACTTTTATTTCATCACATTCAGGACATTTTAGTGTTTCCTTCTGTACTTTACTCCCTTCTAGGAGAACATCTTAGAGCATCTGCTTCTTTGTCTAATTCTGTAAGAAAAATCCTGGATACTGATGGAAAGAAGTCTCTGGGCATATGCTATATGAATACCACATTATTGTGACAGTACCTTCCTTTTACACCCTGTTTATAACGCTTTATTTTTTATTTTAATTTAATATTCATAACTGTTTATAACACGATTAGATCAAATTGAGGCCTAAATTTTGCTCTTTCCAATTCTTCCTTTAAGCCCCATTGTTTTTCCCTTTAAACTTCAAGTGCCCTTCTCCAACCCTACTTTAATACCCCCTGGATTCATTGAGAGTTGTGTGTGTATGTGTGAGTCCAGTACCATTTACAAGAGCATGTGCCCACAGCACTGCATCAAACTGACTCTGCCTCCCCAGCAGTCAAAGAAGTCTTTTGAATTCTATTTTTATTTTATTTTTTTAATTTTTATTTATTTATTAAAGATTTCTGACTCTTCCCTGCCACCGCCTACCATTTCCCTCCCACTCCCCCAATCAAGTCCCCCTCCCTCGTTAGCCCAAAGAGCAATCAAGTTTCCCTGCCCTGTGGGAAGTCCAAGGACCACCCACCTCCATCCAGGTCTAGTAAGGAGAGCATCCAAACTGACTAGGCTCCCACAAAGCCAGTACGTGCAGTAGGATCAAAAACCCATTGCCATTGTTCTTGAGTTCTCAGTAGTCCTCATTGTCCACTATGTTCAGCGAGTCCGGTTTAATTCGGGATCAACCTACCCCTGGACCCAGCAATACCACTCTTGGGAATATACCCAAGAGAGGCCTTATCATACAACAAAAATATATGCTCTACTATGTTCATAGCAGCATTGTTTGTAATAGCCGGAACCTGGAAACAACCTAGATGCCCTTCAATGGAAGAATGGATGAAGAAAGTATGGAATATATACATATTAGAGTACTACTCAGCAGTAAAAAACAAAGACTTCTTGAATTTTGCATACAAATGGATGGAAATAGAAAACACTATACTGAGTGAGGTAAGCCAGACCCAAAAAGAGGAACATGGGATGTACTCACTCATATTTGGTTTCTAGCCCTAAATAAAGGACATTGAGCCTATAATTCGTGATCCTAAAGAAGCTAAATAAGGAGAACCCAAAGAAAAACATATAGGCATCCTCCTGAATATTAACCTTCATCAGGCGATGAAAGGAGACAGAGACAGAGACCCACATTGGAGCACCGGACTGAACCTCAAGGTCCAAATCAGGAGCAGAAGGAGAGAGAGCACGAGCAAGGAACTCAGGACAGCGAGGGGTGCACCCACACACTGAGACAATGAGGATGTTCTATTGGGAACTCACTAAGGCCAGCTGACCTGGGTCTGAAAAAGCATTCTATTTTTAAAGCTGAGAGTGGATGAGCCCAGTCTCCTTTGAAAGGAGTTTAGCTAAGCCCTATGCAAATAACTGAAATAATTCTTTCATTTGAATTCAGCCATGGTGAAATCTCAGGACCCAACTTCCTAGTGAGAAGTCCCAAACCCTTTGTAATCTCTTGAATACAAGGTAATATAGGATAATCCTATTTACAATAATATCTATGCCTAGTCCCTGATTTGCCTCACAAATTTTAAGACATTTGAGCTCTCTGGAGTCATAAAGGTGACTACTTTGCAGGGCCCATAGATAGCTAAAAGGTGGAGGCTGATCATGAGAAGACACAGTCATAGTCAGTTTAAGAGTAGGATCTTTGAGCTCCATTTTTGAATATCAGAGAGTAGAAAGTGACTGGAATCTGGAACCAGAATCACTCAAAAATGCCTAGAGAGGTGATCAGCCATACATATGCTGGAAAACTCTGTTAAGACTCTTAATAGTTGGATTCAAGGATCTTCTGAGTTAGTGAACGCATCAAACTCCAGAGAGCAGCTCCCTAAACAGAGCATGGAAGCCCCATGTTCTTTCCGATGTACCCTGATCTGTGTGTAACAGACTAAATTTGACTAAATCTGTTACATCCTTTACAATGACCAAGTAATTGTTAGAACCTCATTTCTCTGAGTTTTGTGAGCTATCGTATGAAATTACCAACTCTGAAGAGGTAGTTAATCCTCAGGCCATATCCAGGACACTAGATCCACAGAAATCAGTGGAGAAATGACTGTCAGTAAAGAGCTTATCACAAATTCCCTGGAGACTGAGTTCAGATCCAGCACTATCATAAAACGCTGGGCATAGCAGAATGTGCCTATAGATCCCAGCATAGGAATGGGGAACAAATAGCTCTTAACACTGACTTTTGGTACACACACACACACACACACACACACACACTAAGAGAGAGAGAAGGAGAAAGAGAGAGAGAGAGAGAGAGAGAGAGAGAGAGAGAGAGCCTTAGCTTTTCGATTGTATTTCTAATGTTGGCTGTCTTGTGAACTGAACTGATCAATTGCAAAATCCTATGTTAACACCCTCTAGATAGTGTCAAAGTTTAATTAAATTATAGAACACACAGTGGATATTGAGTTGATTGGTGTGAAGCGAAAGGAACTCAGACGTTGTGTTGCAGTGGTCTGTGTCTGAAAACCAACTGCAGAGCCAACTCTCAAAGGAAGTACAGTTGTAAGACATTTTAATTGTTTGCTTGGTATTTATAGACCTGAATTTAAGGGGGCATCATCAACCTGGCAGTGACAGATCTCTAGGCAAATGCCAGAATATATATAGAGAGAGATAATTGGTGAAGAAGGTGTGGCCAATGGACATGCTGAATACAGTAAATCCCTCTACAATGTGCAAAGTATACTGTTCTCTGCATTCTTTCAGTACAGTGACTTCAGAAAACTTATCCATTGGGCTGGAGAGATGACTCAGTGGTTAAGAGCACTGCCTGCTCTTCCAAAAGTCAATTCCCAGCAACCGCATGATGACTCACAACCATCTGTAATGATATCTGGTGCCCTCTTCTGGCCTGCAGGCATACATGCAGACAGAATACTGAGAATATTGTATACATAATAAATAAATCTTAAAAAAAGATAAATAATCTTAAAAAAGAAATCTTATCCATTAAGGAAAATATAAAAATCAGTGTGACAGCTAAGCTTATATCATTCATTGATGTGTCATCATGGCTAGGTCAAGGTGATCAAATATTTGGTCAACATTATTTGGTCTTCTTGTATTCTCTAGAACTGTTTATGTGTGGTATTTACATTGAAATTTGTGACTCTCCATAACGTAGGTGGACCTTATTTAATCAGACCTGAATGGAACTAGTGAGACCTCCCTAAACAAGAGAAATTCTGATTTTAGCAGCCTTCTGTTTGAGTGTCCACATCAACTCTTCCCTGATTGTATAGTACACTGCATTTGGCTCCACAGAAGATGGATTTTGGGAAGACCTTCAGGTTTTTCCTGGCTATAGTTAGATGTTCCCCCCAACAGATTATGAATTCAGCAACCAAGATTTCCTAATCATATTAGCCAATGTCTGTCTCTCTCTATCTCTCTGTATCTGGCTCTCTGCATATCTGTCTGTCTCTGTGTCTTTTTTATCTCTCTCTTACCTCTTGCTATTATCATCTAAATAAGTAATACTGCCCCCCCTCCACAGACCCATGTGTTGAATGTTCGTCCCCAGATGGTGATCCTAAAAGGTTGTGGAAACTTTTGGAGATATAGTCTTGGTAGAGGGGACGGGGTCATTGGTTCATGCCATTAAAGAGTCTCTTGTCCTCCATCTCTTCCTGCCTTTCTCACTCAATTTCTGATTCTACTAGGTGAGTACCTTCGCTCTTCCACATCCCAATTGCTTTGATGTTCTGACTCTCCACACTGCAGTACAAAGCAATGGGGCAAGTTACAAAGAAACTGAAGTCACCAGCCCCAAATGGATTTATTCCCTTTAGATGATTCCTCTTGGGTATTTAGCATAGCAACAGAAGCTTCATTTGCATAATTAAATGGGTAAAATTGGTACTTGCATGGGTACAGAGTACAGAGAGACTGTACGAGAACATTGCTTTCTGAAACAATTGAATGAATTCTGAATTGATTACAAAATGCCTCATAACTTTTCAGGGTATGGTATGTTATGGAAGCCCAGACTTCTTCAATTCCATTTTGATCTCTTCATCTTTCAAGGTACCTGGGGAGTAAGATAAAGATGTATATTCACTCCCAGTAGGCAGTATTTAAAGAACAGAGGTGTTATCTTGAAACCTGTCACTACCTTCTTACTTAATCACATTTGAAATAATTAAGAAATTAATTTTGAAAATTAATCCACATAAAGTATGTTGCTGGGTTAGATACATCTTGGCATTAACACTTCATTTATTATTCCCATTTTCCATGTGCAACTTTTACTTAAAAATATGCAAATGTGTGTTGCAGCTGATACTGAGACCTGGTTGATTCCCAGCCAAGTACAAAGCATAGCACACAGTAATATTTTTATTCCTTGTGAAACAAATACATGTGCATCCAAGCTGTAAGTGTGGGTGAGAGTGTGCTCCAAAGTGAAGTGCATTTGAGGCAACATAGCATGACCTACGTTATGGAGAATAATGCTCCAGTGTAGGATTTATGAAGGCACAGATTATAAAAAGCAAGTGATAACAAGCCGTTTCCACCAGAGCACAAAAAATACCACCATCTCACACCCAAGTGATGTAGATGGAGACACCAAGAAAACTATGTTGATTCAATAAATCAAAAATATCCATGCCCAAGGTTGAAGATATGCCTTAGTAAAAAGCATTTGCTGCTTTTGTAGAGAACCCAAGCTTAGTTCCTAACTCCTGCATTTGTGGTAGCAACTACCTGTTACTCTAGTTCCAGAAGAACCGAGACCCTATTGTGAGCTCCGTTCATCTGTATCAACATGAGCGTGCATGCACACATGCACACACACAAACAAGCAATTAAAAAATCAACAAAATAAATCTTTACCAAAATATATTCCTGACTCTGATTTACCTTTAGCATGTCAATCATCTGAGATAAAATAAATTTCCTACAACAGAGTAAAGAAAGAAAGAATCAGGAATTTTTTGAAAGCAGAAAATAGATATGAGAATGATTTCATAGATGGTGAAGAAATCACTAACTCTTAGAGGTTAGGGAGTGGGGAGGGAGTGCAGAGAAAGCAGGTGTTGTGATAAAAAAATTATAGCAGTAGGGAGGGATCCTTATGTTGGAGTTTGACAGTAACTCAACTCTGTCCCATGAATCCACACAAATAGTAACATTACAGTGAGCTATGTAATTATACTAGGAAGTGAGATTCCAATGAAGCCTGGAAGCCATATGAATAGTAGCGTACTGGTTTGATACATGGCCATAATATTAACATATATTACTATTGCAGGGTGGGTTGTATAAGAGACCTCTGTGGTATGTCTTATAACTTCATTTTAATTTATAATTAGATCCAAATAATGAAGTTAAAACTTAATAGGGAAGGCTCGTGGTGTGTGTGTGTGTGTGTGTGTGTGTGTGTGTGTGTGTAAAAGGATCAGGATGGTGATGTGCTTTGCCATTTTGTGTTCATTTTGTGTGTGTCAAACATCTCAGCCTGTATGCTTTAAGTAGGTGTAGCTTGAATAAGAATCAAGAGATTAGTGTGTAACAACGAAGGAGAGCCATGTTTCTTAGGTGAACAGAATAAGTTATACACTTTTCATCCTTTTTACATGGCAAAGGCATTAAGCAAATTTTCCTTTCTTCCTAAATGTGATTTGTAAATGAGAAATTATTAACATTTTGACAGTTTCTTTAGGAATTCACTAATTGGCAGTCACTAACTTTTGTTCTCTACTAAAAGAGAGCACTTAAGCTTTATGAGGCAAAGACCTTTAATAGAGCAAATTGTCTTGAAAACAATTCTTTTCTTGAATGAAATATGAATAGGTTATTGAATATGGATTTCCTAAATGACAACTTTTATTGCTTATTGAAGGGAATTCCTGTGGGTTTCTCATCAGAATGGATTTTAATGCATTATGTGGTCACTGCTTGGTTTAGAATGGATTTTAGTGGTTGCACGAGGACAGGAGGATAATAAGATCACTATTCTTTTGTGCATAAATGACACAGTTCTTTGAAAGATTTGGTTTCAAAGTGTTTTCTAAGAAAACAGAATTGAAGGACTTTGTGATTTGAGGCATTTAAATACTGTTGGTTTGTACTCCTCTTTTTCGGTGACAGAAGATGGCATGAGTTAACTATAACCACTAAATCTTTCTTTGACAAACTATTTAACTTTAGCTCCAGTAAACAAAAAAAAAAAAAAAACCCAGATAATGGTAGTCATTTAAAGCTGGGCATCTGCAATTCCTATTACTTTACTAGCTATGATTAACAAGATAATGCCAGAATCACTAAACTGAAACCTTTGCTTTGCGGGAATAATTGATGCCGGTTAGCTGGGCTGAGAAATTAGCAGTGATTAAGATGAAACTAGGCATCATTGAAGCTAACAATCTAAGAAGTATTTCCTCAGGGTCAGCGCACAGAATTTGTGTTCCAGGGGTGGCCAGGGTTGTACTTTGTGCTGGCACCTGAACTTTTCAATATCACAGGACAACCTACAAAAATAGCAGGATCCATGGAGTGAAGCTAACCTGAGTCTAGGAGACAAGCTGGGTACGTTACAGAAAGTGGAGCCAGAGAAGTGATCCCTCTCCAGCTCTTTGGAGGAGCCCAGAAGATTGTGAGTGAGTTCAAAACATTGAACATTGAGTTGTTTACATTATTGGAGTTTCATTTCACTTTGTTCAGATTGTGACTGTGCCCTATTCTTTTCCTTTTGGAATAAGAAAATATTTCAGCCCATCAAAACCCTAGCAAAATTCTTCAAAGGACTCAAAAGAATGGTACTCAACTTCATTTGGAAAAGCAAAAAACCCAGGATAGCCAAAACAATCCTATGCAATAAGAGAACTTCTGGAAGCTTCACAATCCCTGACTTCAATGACAGAGCTACAGTACTGAAAACAGCTTAGTATTGGCATAAGAACATAAAAGAGGACCAATGGAACTGAATCGAAGACCTGGCTATCAATCCACACATCTTCAAACACCTGATCATTGATAAAGAAGCAAAAAATATCAAATGAAAAAAAGCATATTTAACAAGTGGTGCTGGCATAACTGGATAGCAACATATAGAAAAATGAAAATAGACCCATATCTATTACCATGCACAAAACTCAAGTCCAAATAGATCAAAGACCTCAACAAAAAGCCAGCCACACTGAACCTTATAGAAGAGAAAGTGGGAAGTACACTTGAATGCATTGGCACAGGGAACCACTTCCTAAATATAACCCCAGCAGCACAGACATTGAAACAGTTAATAAATAGGACCTCATGAAACCGAAAAGCTCTGTAAAGCAAAGGACATGATAAACAAGACAAAATGATAGCCTACAGAATGGGAAAAGATTTTCACTAACCCTACATCAGACAGAGGTCTGATCTCCAATATATACACAGAACTCAAGAAACTGGATACCAAAAGATCACATAATCCAATTTAAAAAAAAA
>NW_026067966.1:732060-800533 GCF_014885135.2 Alexandromys fortis
GGGAAGGAGAGAGGGAAGGAAATGAGGGAGGGAGCGAGGAAGGAAGAAAGAAGAAAGAAAGAAAGAAAGAAAGAAAGAAAGAAAGAAAGAAAGAAAGGAAGGAAGGAAGGGAGGGAAAAAATGAGGGAGGGAGGGAGGGAGGGAGGGAGGAAGGAAGGAAGGAAGGAAGGAAGGAAGAAAGAAAGAAAGAAAGAAAGAAAGAAAGAAAGAAAGAAAGAAAGAAAGAAAGATGTTTCTCCTGAGTTATAAAGCAGGCACTAGGAAGTCTGGGACAGTTCTTCACATTAATTGTTGTTAGAGCCCATGGGCCCCAACATAGATAACTATTTTCCCTAACTGGACTGGTACGGAGCCGCAAGGAGTAATCAGACACAGCTTACACGGTCATCATGGAAGGGCATCTCAGGCTTCTTCTCTCCTGAAGATCGCTCATGTTTATTATCCAAACAGCTTTTATACCAACACATAAACTGAGCAGGAAAATATACTAGACCTGTCTTCTAGGTAACCAGGTGAATGGCATTTTATCATGTCCGCATCTACCTGTCTGCTGTGTATGCTAGCTGTCACAAGGGCTTCAATCAGCATCTCTATAAGGCATCATCCAAATTACAAAGAAAGGAGCAACATCCTGACACTTTATTAGGCAGAGACAGCCTGTCTGCAGGCTAAGTGATCACCTCACATGGGGCCTATGGCTTTAGCGTCTGGCTGCCACACCATATAGAAATATGGGCCTACAGATTGTTAACTTTCTACCTCCCATTTTCCATGTCTTTTGTATTAGAAATTGGTACTAAACTCACAAACGCAGCTGCAGCCCTGATTACTTCCTGTAGCCAGCACTGCCCTCCAACAGTGTGGACATAAGCATTTCCAGGACATGGGCTTCTCAAGCCATCTTTGCATTGGCTTTGTTCTCTGTCCTGTTATGCACTTTGTTTTGCTTTGTTCCTGATTTATAATTCCATTGTCTAGATTCATTCTTTGTTTTCTGGTGATTACATTCTCATATGTAATCCAACTGCGGGGGTCGAACTCTTTATTTTCTGCCTGGTTTGATTCTATGCTTAGCCATTGGACATTTTAGGAACCTATGTCCTAAGGGTGGATGGAATTCTACAAATGACCCAGCTGGTATCTTTGTTATTGTCTATTTTCCTCCCATCAGGTCATAAATAACCCTAAAATAACTTGTCTTGGTTGGCTGACAGTCTTTCCAGCCCCAGTTTATTGAGTTACCATCAGGGCGCTAAAACACAAACTAGAACATTTTAGTAGTATAATGGAAGCATTGCTTTCTTTTTCTTTCTTCCTACTTTTTCCCCTTTAATTGAAAATAGATTATCAATTAAGACAATAGATCATGATTATAGTTCCCCCTCCCTTTACACACTTCCTCCCACCTTCTCTTCCCTCTGTATCTAATCCATTTCTGTCTCTCAATAGATTCTTAGTCTCGACAATGATTGCATGGGACTCACTAGCACTATGCTACACCTATTCTCATTTTCACTTTGAAAACACAGGCAAGGCAAGTTAAGTAAATTGTCCAACATCCACCTACTTTGGAGATGTCATGGCCAGGATTTAACCCAAAGAACAACATCTTTATCATGCTTGTATTTCTTCATATCTATGCTAATTATCCCAACATGATTTTGATAAACTTATGGAGATTTTTGCAATGACATGTCATTCAGTAAGATCATGTTATAGTTGACCAGTCTAATGCTGTGAACATACAGAAAACATTGCTTAATCTTTTAGTTATGTGTTTTCCATAAAGTTGCTGAATTAACTTTATCGTCTATGTGTTGAACTCTAGCAATGTACAATTAACCAATAAGCTATTAATACAATGCGTTTAGTATTCTGAAGCTAAGTGAGTTTCAAAAGTTTTACTTTTAGTCTGTCATAAGTTTACACAGACAATTCTCTGTTGACATCTAGATAGGCATAGTAAAACAATACCACAACAATTATTATATTTTAGGAATCAGTCTCATGAATATGATGAACATTAAATATCACCTTTATAAGGTATGTGGTGCAATGTGTGTGTGTGTGTGTGTGTGTGTGTGTGTGTGTCCATGTGCCTGATTGTGAAGAGGACAGAAACATTGAGTGTCCTGCTCTATAATTCTCTAATATATTCACTGAAGACAGAGTCTGTCTCTCTATATTTTGGCTAGACTTAGAGTATGACAAGACCTAACATCCTCCTCTTTCTTCTCCCACCAAACTCCAGTTACAGGAAGTCACAGCCATGCCCAGATTTTACATGGGAGTGGAGGATCCAAATTCAGGTTCTCATGATTATGCAGAGAGCTCTTTAATGCACAGGACCATCTCTGTGGCTCACAATATGACTCTTGCAACACAAAACAACTAACCAAAACACTTGTATTGTTATTTATTTGATAACAGACAAATATCCCCCTGAGTAATAGCTTTTCATTGCTCTCTCACATAGATCCAAATTTGGAGCACAATAGCAATCCAGAAATACTTAATAGCTGAATGAGCCATCACATGGACTACTTCTATGATGCATTGTATTATCTTCCCATTTCCTATAAGGAGTCTAAGTGTTAGGAAATGGTCAGCAGAATTTTCACTCAAAGGTATCTTACTCTGACAGGAAGTATGAAAGCAATAAATTCCCTAAAATGTATTGTGATTTCATAATGAAAATGTGACACATGCTGAGAATCAATGGACAGCTAACGAGATATTTTTTAATTATATATATTGAAATTTATTTAATTATTCCATATGCAACTTAAAATTAAGAAAGTGAATTTCTAATGATAAATATTTACTAATTTAAGCTAATTTGAGTCTTATATTCTTTGTTTCTTTCTTTCTTTGTCTTACATGAAGCCTGTGAAGATGAAGTAATTTATAGCATAGATAATTGAAGATAAACTGATACACCTTACTTGGGCACTTTGGTCCAGAAACTCTATCATTGAGATGTTAAAACTACAACACATCTGTCCATTGGGAGTTAGCTATAGTTCCATCCAAAGCAGGTTCGCTGCAGGCCAAGTTACATAGCAAGTCTTCTGTGGAGAACTTAGCCTCTTGATGCTGGCTCATTCCTCAGAGTCACTATAATCTTGACTGGAAGACCGGCTTTCACTTTAAGAGATCCAAAACAATAGGTGAATGTTGACACCAAAAGTAGATCTTGGCCTCTCCAGCCAGCCACAAGGCATCAATAGCTCCAGAACTATGTGAGAAAAGACAATGAGTTTAATACAAAAGGCAGCTCTGAACTACTGCGTAGGTAAAAGCATGAGAAATTCTTATACTCGAGGGTAAATTTCAAAAGCCTACCTAGAAGTGAAAGCTACTTATTTTTATCTTTAAATAAGTGCCCATTGATGTAACAAACCTTCCTAGGCCTATAGTGTAGCAAGTCTTTCTCTGCCCCACCAGTCAGCTCCCAAATTAATGACATGGAGACTTCTTATTCATTATGAAACTTGGTCAATAGATTAGTTTTGTTTCTAACTAGCTATTAAAACTTAAATGAACACTTTTCTACTAATTTATATGCTCCCACACAGCTTATGGCTTGCTACCTCATCTACATATTCTGCTCCTCTGTCTTCTGGGGACTCCACCTTTCTTCCCAGCATCCTCTGTGCCTGGAAATCCTGCCTAGCTCTTGACCTTTCAACTTTTTATTAAATCATTTAAAGAGACATCTTCACAATGTATGAAAAGATTATTCCACATCACTGTAGAAACATTGAGGGAGAATATTGTGTATTTAAAACCAAACACAAGTACTTCAACTGAGCAGCAAGAGCTGTAAACTCAGACAAAAAGAGAAAGAAAAAAAAATCCTATCTTCCCTCTTATTGAAGATCCTGGATTTTTGTTTCTCTTTGAATGAACTTGAAGGCAAGGTTTCAAGGTTTCATGCAAGAAAATCACCCCTCTTGTGTCCTCTTCAGGTTAGAGAGAATTAGAAAACTGTTAGTGATTGCAAGGGAGGCAGAGTGGAAGACATATGGTTCCCAGCTTCCTGTCTCTGCATTGATTCCCTAAATTTCACTCAGGCAGCTGTTGCCAGCTGACTGAAGCTTCCAGCTAATTGAGGGCTAATAACTCCCTCAAAGTGATACAACACTTGGGATCTCAACCTGTGCCTCAGAAACTAGGAGCCTCATTAGTTTGATGATTTTTATTGACAGCTAAAATTAAGTTGGTGATATTTATTAGGGCCCCCATGTTAACAATTTTACTTGAGTTATATCATTTATTATTTTCATCATTGCTGTGAAACAGACCATGTGGTTGTTTACAGCTTAAAGGAGAAAAACAATGACATGAAGAGGATAAATAGCTTTTCACAATAGAACAATACTTACACAACAAGAATAAGTTATGGAATAAGAATTCAAATCCAGGTTTCTTATTAGCTACAATCCTATATTATCTTAGTTTCACACAGGTTAAATGGTTCTTTAGTGAAACAGAAAAGGCAAACCAGCATCCAGGCGTATCACATACACCTTAAGGAACAAGGAACACTGGAAAGAGTGAGAATCAATCTCAGAAAACAATTCGATGAGCTTCAGGATAAGTGGATTCCTCAGACAACATCAGGGCAGAAGCAGAGGACCGAGAAGCACACTTT
Organism: Alexandromys fortis; assembly: GCF_014885135.2. NCBI lineage: Eukaryota > Metazoa > Chordata > Mammalia > Rodentia > Cricetidae > Alexandromys > Alexandromys fortis. The sequence continues at coordinate 736,718 of NW_026067966.1, forward strand.
CCATTGACAGATGAGTGCTTGACAGTGAGTTGAAAGACCCAGATCAAAGCTATTTCTGCACCACACAAGTGAGACACAGCCTACCCCGTGGCTGTTCTCCTGTCTCCATTTCAAATGTGTTGTACTGAAGGCTAGTGGAAGTCTTACAGAAATGCAAAAGAAGTTGTAGGGGAGGAAGAGGAGAGAGGAACTAGACAGAATAGTGATGGGGAAAGAGAGAAGCTAAGCTAACCCACACTGGAGCAAGCTTCCCAGGCTAATGTCAATAAAGTCTAGGGATAATTGTAGATCGTATTTGATGGTTTTATTATTAAAACTAGAAGGAGCATTATAATTAGTAAACTGACACAAGTCTTAGGACCAGAAGCTACGGGAGAGCTCTGGGTTCCCCAAGAGCAGCAAGGACCCTATGTAGAAGACAAGGAATCAGTGAAATGCACACTGAGTGGCTGTATGTTTTGTTTTGCTTTTGCTTATACCTCTTCAAGTTTTGCTATGGAATAAAATACTTACATAACCCAGTTTTCCGTCACAGATGAATAGATAGTGAAAATGTGGTACTTATATAAAATGGAATTCTTTTCAGTTCTGAAGGAAAATTAAATAAAAATTTCATAGAAAACTGATTTATAGATTTTATAAGTAGGATCACACAATCTCACAAAGAAAAGACTACATGCTTTCCCTCAGGTGTGGATTCTACACTATCCATATACACATACACAAATGTAATAAAACATGGGTAGCTTGGTGGCCACATAGAGGTTGAATAGATGAATACAATGGAAAACTGGTAATGGTTTTAGTGCGTGGCTAGAAGAGAATCACAATTCTTTTTCTCAGATTATTTTTAATTTATTGAGATTTTGAAAAGAAGGAAGTAATGAGGTAGGGTTGGACCTGAGCAACATAGCATACCACACAGCAGACTTGGACAGCAAGATTAATTCCAAATTCCTGTGCTGTGTTAGCAAGGAGACTCAAAATACACTGACAGTCTTGTCAAAGGTAATTGTACTGGATACTTGGAGAACAGTAGCCTAGAGTGTCAAGGTATTTCACATTACAGCTGGGTCCTGCTTAGCCTTACTGTCTTGGCTTCTAAAATGAGTAACTATAAAGCTTGGGGTTGGACCTCAGCCCATACTATAGTTATAGTCTTTGATTAACCCTCTACAACATTTGCTTTATAGGGTTGAGAAAATATTTTATGAATCACTTCTCCTAAATAACCCATAGTATTGAAGGGGGTAGGTTAGTAAGAAGGGAGAAAACATCTAATTTAGAGGGATAGACAGTGCTGTGTAGAGGAGCCGTGGACATAACCATACATGTTCTGAAAGCAGGGCAGGTTTGTTTATAGGACTTAGATTCCCGGACACTTGTTTTTTCTTCCACTCCTAGAGAGGAAGCTGAGGCAGCATGTGCTTGTTGAAATAGAAAAGTTATACAAAGGACTCAAGAAATTGAGCATCAAACGAACAAATAATGCAATAAAAAATGGGATACAGACCTAAACAGAAAACTCTTAACAGAGGAATCTAGCATGGCTAAAAGACACTTAAGGAAATGCTCAACATCCTTAGCCATCAAAGAAACACAAATCAACATGACCCTGAGATTTCATCTTATATCTGTAAGAATGGCCAAGATTAAAAACACTGATGACAGCTTATGTTGGAAAGGTTTTGGGGTAAAGGGAACACTTCTCCATTGCTGGTGCAAGTACAAACTGGTACAGATGCTTTGGATTTCAGTATGGTGATTTCTCAGAAAATTAGGAAACAATCTACCACAAGATCCAGTTATATCACTTTTGGATATATACCCATGGTTTGCTCAATCATACCACAAGGACATGTGCTCAGCTATGTTCATAGCAGCATTGCTTGTCTTAGCCAGAACCTGGAAACAACCTAAATGCCCCTTAACCAAAGAATGAATAAAGAAAATGTGGTACATTTACACAATGGAGTACTAAATAGCAGGAAAAAAATAACATCTTGAAATTTGCATGCAAATGGATGGATCTAGAAAACATCATATTGAGTGAGGCAATCCAGATCCAAAAGACAAATATCATATGTACTCACTCATAAATGACTTTTAGACATAAAGCAAAAACAAAAACAAAAACAAAAACAAAAGAAATAAAAAACAGCCTGCAATTCACAATCCCAGAGAACCTAAACAACAATGAGGACCCTAAAAGAGACATACATGGATCTAATCTACATGGGAAGTAGAAAAAGACAGGACCTCCTAAGTAAATTGGAAGCATGGGGATAATAGGAGAGAGTAGGAGGAGTGGGGAGAGGATGGGAGAGGAGGAGAGCAGAAAAAAAATATAGCTCAATAAAAACAATTAAGAAAAAAATAATGCCTACCATGCATGGAGTTCTCAATAAATGTTTATTGAAGGGAAAAAAAGAAATAGAAAAGCTAGGGAAACTGGCAAATATCTAAGCCCATTTTCCTTCTTCTCTAATATTCATTACTTTAAAAGAGCCAAGCCCTGTAACGAGCCATTTCATGAGACACAAAAGCTGCAGTTTCTAATAAGTAATTCCAGATCTTCATTATCTGCAGGACTGGGGAGAGTTGCTTTGTCTCACTTTGTTGTTGCCAGTTAGCCAAGGAGAAAGCTCCTGAGTTTCCTCAGCGTGTAAGCGCACGGAATAATAAATATCCACCATTAAGAGATCAGCTGCTCTTTTGTTAACTGTTTCTTTAAAAGTGTCTCTCTGAGTTATTGTTCTCCTCTGTCTGGCTACCTACTAATTAAGAGACAGCCTTTGGCCCAACTGAAGTTGTTTCTGTACACAAAGTGGAGAGAACACAGGGATAAAGCCCCAATTAAAAGGCTCTAAATTCTAATTTCTGTGACTTTCTCTATGAGGCAGTATATATCACAATGTCTCTAATGTTCACTATTTATAGCTGTGTTAAGCAGAAGTGTCCAAAGCTCTTATACAGTATTTTCAAAAAGCAGCCAGGGTACTAACATAGACTGCTGCGGGAGGTCCTCCAGCAGCAATAGATAATTCCAAATGAAAATTAAAAAGAAATATGACCTTTGTTTGAAGGAAAGGTTCAGGACAGACAAGATGGTTCAGTGAATACAGGTGATTGCCACCAAGCCTGATGACTTAAGTTCAATCATCAGGTCCCACATAATGGAAAGAGGCAAGTCTCGCGGTAGCTGAGTGGAAATTCTCTTGGGGCCAATGTTACCAGAATAAAACCAAGCCAATATGGTTTTCTGATGATGATTCATGGTCAAAGGATCAATGCTTGAAGTGAAAGCTTCCTGGTAGCCACACAATGACTGAAAATGGGAAAGAAAATCTGTCCTCTGGAAGATACTAAGGGATTTAAGAGTCCTGCAGGGATTAGATAAGAGGAAAAAGAGGAGCAGGGGAGAGGGAGGAGGTAGAGGAAGAGGAAGATGATGAGGAACAGAAGAGTGGGAAGAGGGGAGGGGGGTTTAATGGTGAACAGAGAGCAATGGGTACATCACCTGTTATTTGAAACCAAACCCAGCCACAGGTCGCAAGTGCATTCATTATACTGTCTCATTGTCTAGGACTCTAAAAGTATGCTGACAGATATTTATAGGAAAGACATCAATTCTGAATTTAGATTTTGTTTCCGTTTAGTAGAAGAAAATTATTAAATCATTAAAAAAATATCTCTGTCTCTGTCTCTCTCTGTCTCTCTCTCTCTCTCTCTCTCTGTGTGTGTGTGTGTGTGTTTATGTGTGTATGTATGTGGTGGTTAGAGTGTAACTGGTACCCATAGGTTCATATATTTGCATGCCTAGTCCCCAGCTGATGAGCTGTCAGGGAAGGATTAGGAGGCATATTGGAGGTGGTGTGACCCTGCTGGAGGAGGTGTGACCATGCTGGAGGAGGTGTAATCACTAGGTGTGAGATTTGATGCTTCAGAAGCCCACACTAGGCCTAGTCTCCCTCTCTCTGACTGCCTATGGATCAGGATGCAGCTCTCAGCACCATTCCTGTCATACAGGCTGCTGTTCTCCCCACCATGATGATAATAGACTACTCTCTGAAACTGAAAGCAAGCCCCCAACTAAATGCCTTCTTTTGTAAGAGTTGCTGAGGTCATGGTGCTTCTTCACAGCAGTAGAAGAGTGACCAGGACAGCTTATGTGTATGTACAGGTGAAGGCCAGAAGCCAGTATTAGGTATTTTCATCTGTTGTTTTCTACCATATTTTTTGGAGCAAGGTCTCCCATTCAACCTCGATCCTACCGGTTCAGCTAGGTTGACTGGCCAGTGAATTACAGAGGTCTGCCTGCCTCTGAACACCCTGCACCAGATTACAAATGTGTACCATGGGGTCACTGAGCATCTTCACTCAGGTCCTAATGCTTGCACAACAAACCCCACACCTACTGAGCCACTGCCCCAGTCCCATTACCACATCTAAAACTAAAGCAGAAAGCACCATTCTACTCTGCACCTCCTTAGATACAGCCTCACTTTGTCAGGATGTGTGTGATGTTTTGTGGTTCAAATCTCATCTACAGTGGACCCATCACCTACAAAATATCCACTTCCTGCATAGTAAAGTTGACAAAGGACAGAATAAATGACTTGTAGAAGTTATCGAGTGATTAAAACAATATCATACGCTATTAAAAATGGATCACATTTGTTATGATGGGTTGTTTTGCCTTCCTGGGTACATTTGTTAAGTCTTTGAGACCACTCAGTTGTCCAAGGAGATATAAGAGAAAAATCTATTAAGTGGAAAATTTAAGGACTAGAAACCAAGTTTCTTAAAAAACTTTGTAAGTAATCATTACCAGATATGCTTATAAACTGCAGTGTACATCTCAAAGAAAGGAAATTATAAAAATTGCATTTATTGTGTTGTGTGTGTGTGTATGTGTACTTGACACATTGTGGGTGTGAAGCTCAGAGGAAAACTAGCAGTAATCAGTTCTTTCATTTCACCACAATGGTCCCTGGAATTGAACTCAGGTCAACACATTTAGCAACAAGTGCCTTTACACACAGAGAGATTTCACTGCCCCAACAGAGGAAGTTTATTATAAATCCTGCCCTGAGAGCAGGAAGATGGTAGCTGGAATAAGAAGAAATAAACCCAGGAAGAACTTGAATGAGAAAGCTCATAGGGATTAGACAGGGACCTAGATCTTTGCAGACTTTGTAACTCATGCTTTTTCCTTAAAGCAATCATGGTTCAAGCGAATTGTTGAATCATAGCTCAATATTGATTTATTTCAGTGTAGCTTGGAGCCCATGTTTAAGATGCTGTAACATTAACTCATTAAACATTCTTTGAATTCTTACTACATTTGATATTCATGAATTTTATTGATGTTTTAAAATCAGAAAAGGTAATTTTCAACTTGCGTGTAAACTTTCTAAAATCTATAATGGTAAGAAAATGAAAAATACCTCCAATAGAAAACCCAAATAGGAATGAGAACATACTAAAGAACATAAAGAGCCTTTAAGTCCTCTCCCATAGAGTTGCCCTTTAAAAAACTACAGTGTTACTATTGCCCAGTGGCCTGAGCTAAAGAACTGATGATTCTAAGGTAATTCTTTTATTTATTTATTTATTTATTTATTTATTTATTTATTAAAGATTTCTGTCTCTTCCCCACTGCCGCCTCCCCTTTCCCTCCCCCTCCCCCTCCCCCAATCAAGTCCCCCTCCCTCGTCAGCCCACAGAGCAATCAGGGTTCCCTGCCCTGTGGGAAGTCCAAGGACCACCCACCTCCATCCAGGTCTAGTAAGGTGAGCATCCACGAAACTGCCTAGGCTCCAATAGATACAGTAGGATCAAAAACCCATTGCCATTGTTCTTGGGGTCTCAGTAGTCCTCATTGTCCGCTATGTTCAGCGAGACCTGTTTTAACCCAGGCTTTTTCAGACCCAGGCCAGCTGGCCTTGGTGAGTTCCCGATAGAACATCCCCCTTGTCTCAGTGTATGGGTGCACCCCTCGCGGTCCTGAGTTCTTTGCTTGTGCTCTCTGTCCTTCTGCTCCTGATTTGGACCTTGAGATATCAGTCCGGTGCTCCATTATGGGTCTCTGTCTCCTCTAAGGTAATTCTTTTCAGCATTTCCTGCAGGAAAACATCTCTGGTGGGGATGATGGACTGGCTATTTTTCCTGTCAAGATTTATAAGAAGTTGAATTAATTAACATTTGAAACACATTTTCCCTCTCAGGGAGAACATTAATAAACATGGTTTTGATGAGTACCTAACGTTGTTAGCCTTTTATCCCAATGCTCTCCTGCATGCAGGGTTTAACTGAAAGGTTTCTTGAATGCCTCAGATGCGAGGACAGGAGACCAAAGACTATGACTTTACATGCTGCACACCTGAGGTCCCTCTGCTTATCACCAAGCAGTCTTTTCTGTGATAAATAAAGAGAGCCCTTGATCCCAGCTTTTTATTTGATCCCCTTCCATCCTGGCTCATCTTTGACTGGACAGCATTTTGTTGTTGTTCTTGTGGGAACTGAAACAACCAGAGTACTTTGTTGGCAGGTTCTTCTTCAAGCAGTGACATGAGACACCTACAGGGATGTGTAGTTAAGTGAAGCCTCTCCACCATCTCTCCTTTCTCGTTTTAGTGTTTTAGAGTTATTATATTGTTGCTTATGTGGGGCATGAGAGTTCACATGTCACAACATGGATGTGTAGGTTCATGGATAACTTATGAGATATGGTTCTTTCCTTCGACCTCGAGGATCCCAAGCCTCAAACCCAGGCCACCAGTCCAGGCTGGAGGTGCCTTGACCTACTGAGCCATCTCACTGCTGGCCCTCCTCTCACTTCCTAGCAAGGTCTTCCAATCTCTACCTCTGGCCCTAAAATCTTAAGTCTTGGATGCATCTTCTGATTTTACCAATTGCTTCACGGCAGCTCATGCTCTCTATTTATGACCCACAGAAACCTCCAGGCATCTCAGACATGGGGCTCAGAAGTTGAAGCTGATGTTGTCTGCCACCTGGAAACTGAACATCCAGTGTGGTTTTCGGAAATATCTGGATCAGATGGGAAAGTCAGCAGAAGAGGTCCGTGTCCTTGAAGACCATGCTTGCACAAAGTGACAGATGATCTTAAAGGGACCAGGATGTAAAAACTAATTGGCTATCTCCCACCCAGTGTGGGACCCAGAAAAGTCATTCCTCCTCTCATGTAAGGGCAGAATGGATTAAAATGGAGAGAGAGGACATGTTCTTCCCACCATCACCATCACTGGGATTAGGGGTTCTTAGCTCAAAGAAAACCGGAGAAGCAGAGATGAGCATTTCGGTCCAACAGAATCACTGCTCAAGAGTGATTTAAACTTACTGTTTTGTGTACTGAGATATATGCCCAACCCAGCAGTGGGGATAAAATCATAAGTAAAGATCATCTGGCAAATGTAGAAGATAAAGATCACCACTGCAGCTGCAGTGCTTTAAAAACATAAACAAATGTTGAGTAGTTGACTGTCACAAAACAAATTCGATGGCATCATCCTGGACTTTTTGGTCCAATCTGCTTTGCTTGGGCCTTTTGTTTTGTCTTATTGATGAGTCACTTGTTTGATTTTCCTTTTTGCCATAAACATAAAGTTGGGTGGTTAAGTAGAAGATAGAGGCAGGAGGGTGAGGAGTCCAAGGCCATCCTCAGCTTTGGACACCAAGGAAGGCCTAGTGTACATGATAACATGTATCAAAACAAGGAAATAGGCTGGGCAGTGGTGGTGCATGCCTTTTTAACACCAGCACTCATGAGACAGAGGCAGGTGGATCTCTGTGAGTTTGAGGCCAGCCTGGTCTACAAGAGCTAGTTCCAGGATAGCTAGGACTGTTACACTGAGAAACCCTGCTCAAAAAGCAAACAAACAAACAAACAAACAAAAACCCAAGTAAATAAACAATTTACCTGTTTTTTTATTGATTTTTATTGAGCTCTACATTTTTCTCTGCTCCCCTCTCTGCCTCTTCCCCATTCAGTCCTCCCCCAAGGTCCCCATGCTTCCAATTTACTCAGGAGATTTTGTCTTTTTCTACTTCCCATGTAGATTAGATCTATATAAGTCTCTCTTAGTGTACTTATTGTTGTCTAAGTTCTCTGGGATTGTAGTTTATAGGCTTGTTTTCTTTGCTTTATGTTTTAAAAAAACCTATGAGTGAGTGAGTACATGTGATAATTGTCTTTCTCTGTCTGGATTACCTCACTCAATATAATGTTTTCTAGCTCCATCCATTTTTTTTTTCAAAATTCAAGATGTCATTATTTTTTCTGCTGTGTAGTACTCCATTGTGTAAATGTACCATGTTTTCCTTATCCATTCTTTGGTTGAGAGGCATTTGGGTTGTTTCCAGGTTCTGGCTATGACAAACAATGCTGCTATGAACATTGTTGAGCACATGTCCTTGTGGCACAATTGAGCATCCTTTGGATATATACCCAAAAGTGGTATTACTGGATCTTGAGGAAAATTGTTTCCTAATTTTCTGAGAAATCGCCACACTGACCAAGCTGTACCAGCTTGCATTCCACCAGCAGTGCAGAAGTGTTCCCTTTCCCCCACAACCTCTCCAGCATAAGTTGTCATCAGTGTTTTTGATCTTGGCCATTCTTATTGGTATTATATGGAATCTCAGAGTTGTTCAAAACTCATTTGTATAAATGATTTTTATATAGTTATATATACTGAGTCCCACAAAATTTTCTTACATGAACAGGTGTCATAAGTGGGTAAATTTAAACATTGGGAAGGTGAATATGCAAGGGTTTAGAGGGAGGATCAGGGAGGAACAAATGTAGTTAAATTACAATCTCAAAAATAAACAGAAAACCCATAAATAACATTTAAGAACAGAGTCAAGATTAAAAGCCCCCTTCTCCTGATCCCTGCTCTACATCTTGTTGGCTTTATCATTAGGACTAAGCCCATGAGGTTTATTTGCTAGCAGGTTTAATATTGGAAAGCACATCCTGAAAGCTAATATTTTAAACTCTCAGTAGATATACATTAATGAACTATGAATGATTTAGAATCTGTGTGAATGGTGCTGAAGACCGGACTATACTTGGGGATGTAGCTCAGCTCATAGACTGTGTGGCTGGCCCTGATTTGATCCAATCACTGTAAAAAGATGGTGTGGTGGCTCACACTGTGTAATCTCCGTACCAGGAAGGCAGAGGCAACAGGAACCGAAATTCAATGTCATTCTAGCTACATAGGGAGCTCAAGGCCAGTCTGGCCTGGAGACACTTTCTCAAGAAAAAAAAAAAACTGAAAAAATATGAAAATATGAATAATGACCAGGTTTTTTATAAAACGGAACATTAAATGTATTCCAAAAGTTTTCATATAAAATAGAGAAGTATTTGAGACAGAGCAAAGCATATTATGTGTGCATGTTTTGCCTCATGGAACTGAGATAATAAGTAGAATCTGAAGAAAAAATAGACGAAGAGAGAGGGTAAGGGAAGGAAGGAGAGAAGAGAGAGAGGATAGGAAGACAGTGGAGGAGAGGGGAGAGAGAAAATCACAACACTGTTTTCCTATTCCGTAACTGTTCGGAGGGGAATGCAAAGGGCTTCAGAACTATGTGGTCATAGCGCCACCTGGAGGTTCACTAACAATATTGTTCAGTAGCGAAAGGCGGAGGGGAAGTGAGTGGCTGGAGGGTCTCCCAGCGTTTGCACCCCAGGACTTCCCCAGCCTCTAGACAGTTCCCAAATAAGGGCCTGGATAAGAACTACCTTGAACTCCAATTTCCCACTTCAAAAACAGGTTCCAACTTGAACCAAGGATGTTAAACAGGATCCATTGTGTAACTTAAAAAAAAAAAAAAAAGACTAAAATCCAGAGTGTAGTTTTTGTTGTATCTTGTCAGAGAGAAAGGAATTTCACAGAGCTTGGTCCCCATAGACCGCTGGGGAACAGCCTTTGCATGTGGCTGTTGGCGACAGATGCTAACATTCTACAGGCCCTTTATGAAAGAATGTCATTATGAAATGCCAATACTTCTCAGATTTTAATGTGTGTGCCAGAATTAAGATTCTTGTTAAAATCTGGGTGCTGACTCAAAGGTTCCAGGGTTGATGTTAGAATCAACAGTCCTGAAAAAGTCCCGTTGCTGCTTATTCTAGGGGCGCTTAAACCAAAGGTTTAGAGGTTATAAGCCGTAATGCATAGACGTGGCCTGGAAGATCCCTCGTCTTCCTGTTTGAAACAGAATCGAATCAACTTCTCCTATGACAATAAAGAGTGGGATTCGCATCCGGGTCTCTGACCCTCAGGAAAAGGCATCAAGGTTCAAGATCAAGAAAACATTATACTTGGTCCTATTTTAGAAGAAGGATCCCTACAGATTCACGACTTTGCTGTGAGTGAGGATAGTTCGTAATCCTGGGAATGTATGGCTGGTTTGGTTTTCTAGAATGCATTTAGAATTTTAAGTCCCTGCTGATGAAATTATGAAATGTATTGCTCTTTGGGTGAATTCGAATGTGTTTCTTTTGGGTGTTTTGAATTGGCCTTACATGGACAAGCCCTGGTTTCTGAATGTTTGGTAGAATCTACAGGCAAAAAAGTCTGAACTTCAGCTATTATTCTTTCTTGGAAGTTTATTTAGTTTCTTTAATTGCTGGCAATTTTATTCCCCTTTGTTATTTATATCCCCTTTGTTCAGTTTCAATATGTGGATGCTTCCTAGAAACTTGCTCATTTTATTTAAGCCACTTTGTTTTTGACATAAATTGGCTTATACTATTATATTACTTAAGGAGAGAGTTCCTTGCTGAGAAATAGGTTGTTAGATGATTCCATTGGAATGACACAACCTATGTCTGTGTTAACACATTCAGCAATGCCTACACCTGCGCTATACTTACCCAGATTTGCTCTGCCAGACTGCTCCCATAATATTTGCTCCGGCAAAGAATTTTCTCCACTATTTGCCTATGTAGTGCTCATCAAATTCTTCATCTGCTTTCCATCAGAAGTCACAAATTCACTGTGGGCTCTCACACCTTTTAATGAATCAAGCTCTTCCCTCCTTTTAACACCCAGAGCTAAAAATGAATTCAACGTTGAGATGGCGTCCAGCCTTGAAGCACATCATCTTGGTCTTTGATTAGTACGCACCAAAACAATATGGTGATAGTGTTCATTAGCAGCCGGACTGCACCTTTTTGAGATTCCAAGGAGGGGCAACGTGAAAGAAAACACTAGAAACTGGTCTTTCCACCATCATTTACTAATGTAAAAAGTTATAGAATTTGGTAGCATATGATGTCCAGTTGAATATTATTCCCCAACCCCACCCATGTAACATGGTAACTCCATTCAAACATTTAAACCTATTTTATATATCCACATATTTTAGGAAGTTTCTACAGTAGTTAAGTTTCCAAGTGGCTTTCTAAAAAGAGCCTATCCCTATTTCCTGCCCTCTACCCTTCCCTCCCATCCCCCACCCTATTTAATCCTTCCGTTCTAGGGATGTATGTTGAAGAAGAAAGGAAGTGGGAAGATTGTAGTAACTAGAGGTGCTAGTTGTCTTTAAGGAGACATAGTTTTCCAGACAAAACAAAGCTGAGGCTCACATGAACTCACAGAGACTGTGACAGCATGGATAAAACCTACATAAGCGTGAGACAGACAAAAGCCCAGAATGGAGGAGGAAAAGTGGGCCGGAATTCCTACTCTCTTAGCCAAGAATCTATTGGCCATGGATATCTGCTGGTAGAGGGAAAGGCAGTTCTCTTCAATGGGGTGACAATGAGTGTGCTGACCATACCCTTGGGCGAGCATCAGGCTTAGTACTAGTCAAGTAAGTCAAGTTCTAACGTGTACAAACTGGACTCATGGTGTGGTTTTGTTGTTTGCTTGCTCTTTTCTGACAGAGAGAGAGAACATAAAGTTGGGTGGGCCAGGAGTCAGACATGGTCCTGGGAGGAGTTGGGGGAGGAGAATGTATGTGATGAAAGTACATTTTATGAAATTTCTTAAAGAATAATAAAAACATTATTAAAGAAAAAAGTTATTAAATGCTTTTGAGAAGCATGTCATCTGGATATCAATAAGTCATTAAGATTTCTCAAAATGTCTGGGTATTTTGAATTTTTTTTTTACAGTCTGAAGATCTTGGAGAAATCCGAATTCTGTCACAGAAGGTACTCTGAAGTGTTTGACCTGGAAAGCTCATGGAGTCAGGCTTGCTAATTAGGACAGATGCTTCAATTAGAAAAGCAATTTCAGGACATTCTGCTTGGGAAGCACCACTGTGCCGTGCTGACCTCGCTGGCCCACAAGATACAGCAAAGAGGAGACAACTGTGTGTATCTGGGAAGACGATCTAATGCTTTCAGAAGAGTAACAGGTGAAATAGACAAATTCAGGTCGGAAGACTTGGGTTCTTTTCCACATCACAGCTTCCTTCACTGACAATCCATGGATGCCCTGTTTGAAACACAAATGTTGTGTGTTAAATGAATGAATGTGTACAATGACAAAGATTCTTTGTGGGGAACAGATCAGAAAGGGGTGCCACGGAACATTGGACGAGTTTTCTCGCTTGGGGATTGAGACCTTGGTATAGGTAAAGGAGGTTTGGGGTTTTTGTTACTGTTATTTGTTTTGTTTTTTTCTGGATTATTCAAGATGGAATAGCAGGATTCCCAAAATGATTTACTTCTTTAAGCCAACATTTTTAAGACATTTGCATGGTAGTTAAAGGAACAATTTGACAATATTTTATTTGCATTTTGAGTGAGGAGAAAACTGAAATTGCAGGAAAATCATAAAGGCAAAGACCAGAACAACAGTTTTCTAGATAGCTCCAGAGTCCATAGTATTAAAATTCATGCATGTTCACTTATACCGCATATTTTCACATGTAGTATTTGTACATCTTACTTATATTACATGTTTGCACATCTTACAGATGACCCCAGGTTTTGAGATAAAAAATATGTAATTTATGAGCTTCTTTTTAAAGCATCTAATGCATGAATAATGATAGTAATCCTGTTACTACATATGACTCTTATCAATTCTATTTACTAAGAGCGTTAAAAGGCGAAATATTGCAGGTCTTGTTTATATAGCTAATGAGTGGAGTTTTAGACCAGGCCATCTTCTATATATTGGCAAGCTTGAGGTTTCGTGTGAAATCCTAGCTGCCTCTGCCTTATTAAATAAGGTCAGCACCTGCACTTGTAAGTCTTTGTTTGTTTGTTTGTTTGCGTGTTTGTTTGTTGAGACAGGGTTTCTCTGTGTAGCTTTGGTGCCTGTCCTGGAACTAGTTCTTGTAGGCCTCAAACTCACAGAGATCCTCCTGCCCCTGCCTCTCAAGTGCTAGGATTAAAGGCGTGTGCTAGCACCGCCTGGCCAGCATTTGTAGTCTTACAGACAACACCCTCCAAAATATTTGAAACTTTAGACAGACTCCTAACAACTGATAAAACTGTCTATAAGATGGAGTCAGGCACTAGCTAAATGAAATCCTTCCTTTCCCTGGCTCTCTGCTTTTCATCAGCAACTTGTTCAAAGATGATGTATTTATGCAACTAATCAGAAGACTCATCAAGGATCACAATGTATCCTAAGATATTTGAAAAGGTAATCTGTAAAATCAAAGTATTATTGCAACTAACCCAAATGCTTTTTGGAAACAATACTTTATACCCACCCTAACTATCTTTCTACAACACTTCCTGAAACATAATATTTTCTAAGTAAAAAAAAAATTACACTTATGTATGAGATATTGATCAGGGGAAAATGTAACAGTAATATTTTGTTTTCTGCCCATTGCAAAATGAGTATATCATAGGCAGAAGTGTAGGTTATTTCTGATTTCTTGATTAATGCAGAAATGATGGTTGTGATGCTTATTTTTGAAATTGCCAAATATCATCATAAAAACAAATGAATCAAAATATTCACTGAAGTAGATACTGAAAATCCTAAACAGTTTAGAGCATGTTAGCCTACCATTTCTGTAAACTCAAGCTATCATTTATCTTTCTACGTTAAAACAATATGAGCATGACATGTGGGTAGAAAATAAGAACAGAATAAATAGAAAAACTAAGACAGAGAAGAATAGAGATTAAATAACTAAGAAAAGTAACTGAAGAAACCTTTTCCTCTTTAAAAGAATAAAGACCTTACCAACATGGCTACCCAAAGTGACCTGAACAAGGATACCAATGAATGTGCTAACTGGAAGGGGGAAAGATCTACACCAAATAAAGAAATACAGGAGACTAAGAAATGCTGGAAACAATGAAGTAGTCTTTCCCATGGGAGAACACACTAATTGGTTATCCAATGCCAAATGGTGAGCCTTGAAAACATGCACACATTATATGAACTGAACAGGTTGTATAAATATGAAATAGATAATACATTGTATATTTTAACTATTTATTTCTCTTTATAGATATAGAGAGACAGAGACAGAGAGATAGAGAGAGAGAATGCCCCACACTTAGGTGCATACATGAGCAAATACAAACAAAAACCACAGTTACAAGTGTACACACATGAATAAGCAAACACCAAACATAGTACACCACACATGCACATGCACACACACAGAGATCCTAAACTGTTTTGCTTTGTTTAATCTAATTGTAACCCAAAAATCAGTTTTTATAAAGTAGTATGTCTTTAATAAAATTTATTAGATTTATTAATATACTATGTATATACACATGTGTGAATTACATGTATGTGAGAGTTGGGAACACGTGGCAGATGGTGCATGCAGAGGTCAGGATAATTTGGGAGAGTCTGTTCTCTCCATTCACTGTGGGCTCTAGGGATTGAACTCAGGTCATCAGGCTTGCATGGCAAGCATTTTAACCCATTTAGTGCTCTTGCCAGTGGTAAAATCTGTATATATAAGTGATTTCTTCAGATAACTTTTCCACATCCTTTTGGTCACTTTCTGAGTACAGATCTCACCACTTTAAATGGCCTTTTGGAACCATTGTCCTCTCAAATGGTTTTGAATTAAATTAGGATTGACCAGCGCCTTCTGGCTTTCTCCTACACTCTTAGGAGGTTATCATATTACTGTACTTCTAACTGAGCTAAATATTTCTTGGAAAGCCTCAGTGGTTCCACATGTTTCCATTTTGTGATGAGGCCCACTGTCCATGTGTCCTGGGAAGAGCCTCTTTCCATTGCCGTTGTTGTACGGAAAAGCATCCAGCAAGTTCTGTTCAACATTTCCATAAAAAATGTGTGTTTATCCACATCCCTGCCACACTGTTCCCACAGCTTGTCTTTTGATATGTGTGGATCTTCTGCTTTGGATATTTCTCCAGATCCAGTTCCATGGTGGTGAGGATGCTGGGATGACCATAGTTCCGGGTCTAGACATTCTTCAATGATACCACTTACCCTTACCAGGGTCCGACAGCATCAATTCCTTTTCCCTCCCATACAGTTTTCTAGCAAAAGCCCTCTAGTCATCTACTTATATATATTTTAATGCAGGAGGAAGTTTGGCATCTAGGCCCTCTGATAAGCCAGCTGGCCTAAAGTCCTCTTCTGCAGCTGTGTGGAAGTTTCATCTGCATTTTGACCTCCATACCACAGACAGACACTTTGATCTGTGGTTGGCTAATGTTTTTTGGCAATGAATCACATCATGTCATTTTGCACATTTGATCTAGGAAATTAAGTTAGTTTGGATAACGAGAAAAAGGCGACAATGGAAAACATCCCTGGCTCTGTTCAGTGAGGACTGGGATCTTTCTTGGACTGGCAAATGGCAGATTATTTATGCCCTATCTGCATATGGGAGCTTCCTTTCAGCTCATCCAGACAAGTCAAAAAACATCCAACACTGAAAACGATATGTTAAATTCTAGGGTGAATACCTACTAATTAAAGGACTCATGGACCCTGACAAAAGATGTTTTTCAACAGTGTTGCATGAAACTCTGAAGCAAATAACACCCTCTGGCTGTTACTAACAACAGGGAAACTTAACTATAAAAACCCCTCTCACATGCCTTGTAAGCACAGGGCTCTAGGTCCAGTTCCTAGTTATCATCACCAAAAAGGGAGAGACTAACACTCAACCAAATGGGTATTGCATTCATTCTGGAGCCATGAACCCTGGTCTCCACCCATTACAGTTAATGATTTCTATCTGGAATCCATTTAATTGCTAACTGTGGAAAAGAGTAAAATAAAAGCCAAAAGAGACTAAAGGAAGACCAACCACAATGAAAGCTCATTAATTTCCTGTAGAAGCAGCTGAAGGGCAAGTTAAACATGGTTGTAGAAGTGGATGCTGCATGCGCCACCATCCATATATTCAGGTATTTGTTTTTGCATTGCTCTGGAACACAGGGGTCAGTGAACAAGACTCTCACAGTGGAAAGACAGGAAGTACACAAAAGCCACTGGCATATACCCTTCACTATCAATTCTCTGCCATACACCAGCTTTTTTTAGTGCAGAATATTACTTTACATGGAATTTTTTTTTAGCCTTTACATAGTAAGACATTTAGATGCAAGAGATATGTCTAACAATCTATATAGATTTATAAGCCTATTTAGTTTCTGAGTTTTGATATAAAGCCAGAGATTGGCTGCCATAAGATATCTGAGCTTACAAATATGAAAGAGAAACCCAAGATGTTATCATTAATCAAAGAATTAAATCCTTCCCTAAATGGGTGAACAAAGGTCTCCTTTCTAATGGAGTGATGTTTCAGAGAAGTGGAGAATTCGAGTCCAGCTGAGTGAAAAGTAAGTAGGGATGATTTTTGCCTAGCAGCTTTGGCGTTCTAAATCATTAAAAGAATATCCAAAGAGCATGAGGTGGGAATGGGCTTCAAGGGAGGGGTGGGTGGTGGCAAGGCCTGTGTTGAGGATGAAGGTATAGGAGATATCAGACTTGAAAGGAATCATTCAGTCAGGGATTTATTTTAAAAATGATACCGAGTTGTGTAAGAGTTAATTTTCAAAAGATGCTTCAGAGCAGAACCACACTGACTCTCTAAGCTCATCAGGAAACCCAAGACTCAGAACAGGAAAATATCTATTATAGTAATCAGCTCGCTGGCTTCCTACACATCCAAACTTGAATAAACATCTGCAATTAACCCAGCCATGCAGATTGAGACCCTAGGAAATTCATCTTCTAACATCGAAGGCATACTGTGGAATTGATATAGGAAAATCCCACTCTCCATAGAAGCAAAATAGCAAATACTACTGCATGCATATTCCATTTGCATAGAAATAAAACAGTGGAAAGACAACAGTCACCACACCAAAATGGGGGCGGGGGAGGCACAGCAATGTAAGTCTGGTGAAGAAACACTGCAGCCCAAGTCAGAAACATGGAAATGATCACGGATGAGTATAGCACCGGAGCAGCCCAGGGAATATGGCGCAGAGGACTATAAGGAAAGATATGCCATGCCGATAGAGTTCTGATTTCCAAAGCTGAGCAAATGCAGTGGCCTCTGCAAGAAGACTGAGAACATCTCAACACATGCCAAGCACCGTTCTCTGGACTGTAGACTCAATTCCCTGATTTAAAAGAAAGGAAGAACACAAGAGAATACAGAAAGTGTCACAAGGTGATTATGAGCAGAAGCCTCCAAAATGAACTGACTGGTAAATTCTGACAATGGGATCCAGAGCAAGGGTGAGAGGCTGTTTCACGCTTATGTAAAGAAATGGAAGCTATGCTGCCACTCAGGCACATGACCTGGCACTCCTCTTGGACTGGTGGGGCTGAGCCAGCAGCTCTGGTGGGAGAGATGGGAGGAGGGTGTGGATCTCAACTTGGCAGTCTGTAGCGGCTGATTAGATGGGCACTCATCACAGCCTCTGCGGCACGTGGTGCAAATGGGGTCTTAAGTGAGTTCATGCTACAGACATGGCTGTGGGCGTGACAAGGACCCGAACGCCTCAGCTCCAGGTGAGACTCAGAGGGATGGCAAAGCCTTCCTTGGGTCCAAGTGAAAGTGCTGACCAAGTGTGCAGAAAATACCTCCGGAGCTTTCTCTCCCCCGACTCCCACAGCTGCTCCTCTGCAGAGCCTGCTCCGCCGGCGATTAGCGAAACCAGCCTCCTTGTCCAGCTGTGTGCAATCACCCTGCCTCTTTGTTTATCTGTCTGTAACAGCTCCGCCTCCCTGTTCGACGGTACATATGAGCAGACCAAGTGTCTGGAGTGCTGGGGCTTCTCCGTCAGATGTTTCTGTCATTTCTTCATCGACTCTAGTTAGGGATCTGGGAAAGAAGCCTTGCAGAAAGAGGCACGGTACCACTGACTCAGCCCAGGAAGGACCTGGGTCCCTGGGTACATGGAACATGGAGCTTCTGGCTCTGGAAAGAGCCCAGCTGATCCACATAAACATTCAGGGTTAGAACAAATAAACCTTTTTGGTTTTAATCTGGGAGGGTTGGAGGTATGAGTCAGCATTATCAGTCCATCCAGTTGGCTCTGATACCACTGAGAAAAGACAAACTCTGCTTGGAGGGAGGCTGGGCATGATGCCCTTAGAAGGCTGGATCACTTATGATTCAGACACAGACTTCCCAGCTGGCCTTGAACTTGCTAAATAGCAGAGGATGACTTTGAACTCCTGATCCTCTTCTCTCCAGGTTCCAAGTGCCAGGAATACAGGTGCACACCACCATAACCAGCTAAACACAGTCTCTTAATGGGCATAAATATGCTGCGCACATGCTGGTTCCTTCTCTTTACCCACCCTCATTGAAAATGGTACGGGTATCTGCAATGGCCTTCAGCTGCCTTTGAATCTCATCAAATGCATTCTAGTGACCTGGCTGAGAACACAAGACAAGGGAGTAAACAGAGAGAATGCTAACACCATCAGGTCTAGCTCTGCCAACTGCTCTGGTTGATCTAATGCTTTTCAAGGGTATTCTGAGTCCAAGAGTGGAAACCTGGGCTCTCTGGATCTCAGGGTGCATTTCCACAGTGCTGAGGACTGACAAAGGTACTTTCAGTATCCGTGCCCTACAAAGATCCCCATTGGTCAGCTGAGCCCCAGGTTCCTGCAGCCTTGGCCCTGTCATGATGGCTATTCTTAGTTGTCAACCTGACTACACCCGGGATTAACTGAAAACCCAAGCTGGGCACACCTGTGAGGAGTTTTTCTTGACTGGATCATCTGAGGATGGAGCACCCGTCATCTATCTGGGCCACACCAGGCATGGCAGCTCATATAGAGGATGCAGAAGGAAGAAGCTGTGGAAAGCCAGGCTAACTGTTCTTGTTAACTGAAGTGTCAACCCAGAGCATGGTTTATGTACTTACAAGCTCACCCTGAGAAAGTCTTGGGGCTATGTTGGGATCCAAAACACCCCAGTGTAGTTGCTGGCCAGCTAATAAAGACTTTCTATTGACCTAAACCCACTCCAAGTAATCTTGTCTAGTGAATACCCCACAACTCTGATGAAAGAATTTTAAGGCCCAGAGGAGCCACAATGCTAGAGTGAATACTTGTGTAAAACCAAATCCTCCACAATGGGAAGGCCCAGGAGATACACCCTTCACTAATCCCATGAGATTAAAAAATGGCAAGAGGAACCCTAGCATATTCGAAGAGCTTGGTTGACCCCCTTTCCTTTTGCCAGGCCTTAGGGTCAGAGATGCTATTGGATGATTGAGTTCCACAGATTTAACTGGGCCCCGAAGTAGCAGAGGCTGGGTGGCAGCACTGAGTGCCAAAGACAGGATGATTATGGTTATTGTAATGGACCACATAGGCAAAGCAATGTCCGTACTGACCTGACCTGTAAGAAGCAGCACACAAAAGTGACATATATATAGTGGCAAAAAAAAAAAAAAAAGAAATGGAAGCTAATAAAAAGAAAAATGTCATTATTGGTCAATAGGAGTCAAGTATGCAGTAACTATTATTTCTTTTCTTTCTTTTTTTTCCCCCTGGAACTAGCTCTTGTATACCAGGCTGGCCTCACACTCATAGAGATCCACCTGCCACTGCCTCCAAAATGCTTGGATTAAAGGTGTACACCACCACTGCCCAACTTTTAACTATTACTTCTAACAGAAGAAAAGAAAAAAAAAAGACAATAAAGTCAGAGTATAGTGATTTCTATTATTGTTTTCACTGTGTCACATTATTCCTGCCGTGGAATATATCAATGGATGAGTGAAGGCAATCAACTCTCATGCAGTAGTTGGAGTTTTAGGTCATATTTTTCTTTATATTTCTATGCTTCATGCTTTTAGATGGCATCACTAGTACGTGACAACCAGTATCTTACACATAAATAATAAGTATAAATAAAAAGTCCTAGGTAGAAAAAGTTGTCAATGAAAATGAATGGTTACTATAGATAAGAAACAATAAACATACCCAGTGATTGAAAATGGTAAGCCTTGCTGTCAATCAAACAAAAGCCATGAAAATGTTACAACAGCTTATATAAATTAAGTTGAAGATGTTTTAAAATGTTTATATCTTACTGATCCCAGGATAGAGATGAAAGTGTTTCATGCACACCTAATATAACTTTGCCAGATTGCAGCATGTCAACTCCTTGAATGATCTACACATATTTGCCTTGTTTGCATCTCTGCTGAAACAATATTGAAAAATAAAATAATAAAACAGGTTATGTAACAATACGTTGCACATCCTAGGTTAATATATACATCTGTGTAGACACATTGATATTAGTAATAAGAAGGAAATATTTAAATTTTGGAATAAAAGATTTTTATAATAAGTGATTTATCTTATTCTTTTTCTCATAGCTACTTTTATGTAATAGAACATTTTCTGTTTTTCATATATGTGACAATAAATGAATTAAGAGAATAGCAGAAAACAAATCCTAAATAACAAACTCTATAAATTGCAGCAAATCAAAGAATATGGAATTTATATAATGTGATTATAATACTGGTACAATAGCAATAGACTAAACCAGTTGACAGAATAAAAACATCTCCCCCCACTCGCCATTGTTTTAAGATGCAGAGTCTTTCTTTGTTGCTTAATCCGGCCTGGAACTTCTGGGCTAGTTATCCTCCTGCCTTGGCCACTTAATATAGAAATTACAGGTGCATGTCACTATGCCAAGCTATTTAAATTTTCATAAATAAATTGTTAAAAAGTCTGAGGTGTTCCAATTGCTCCCTGTGTGTTTACTATAGCAAAATTATTTTTTTTTCATTTTTATAAAGACATTAGTAAAAACATATGAATTGCAGCAAAAACAAATGAAATAGAAAACTCCACAAACTGTTGCATGCCCTCCCCTCTGCATATCTGACTGACTTGTTTTGCTGCTTATGGTTCACATGCAGATACAAAAAACAATATCCAAAGCTGAACTCAGAAATAAATCATTACCATCAATGCTGCTTTATTTTTGGAAAAAGGAAAAAGAAAAGAAAAAGGAAAGCTCACAATTTATCTCTGAAAAATTGAAAATAATCTAAAGCTGTAATGAAATTAAGATACAGATTTAAATGGGTGAATTCCTAAATACAAAGGGGGAAGTGTGGAAAAACAAAATCAACATCTAATTTGGGAGGAAAAAATCTAGCTCATCTCGGTAAAAAGCCTACTCAAGTGAAAAAGACCCAATTGATAAAATCAACACAAGACAAAGAATGTAGCAAAGGTCCTCTGTGTTCTGCAGGATCTCTCTTCAATCCTAACATATCTGCCTCCTAAAATAAGCCACTTAAGATTTGTGACATTGTTAAATGACCAAAATTTTTATTTTCATATAAAACATCGCACTTCACCCTTTTGAAATTTCTGATGATCTGAAGTTTGTCTTTGGAAGACCAGATGTGTAATTCCCAAGTTTAACACTAGAGGGGAGGAAAACAAAGAGAATCGGTAGGTCCTCTCTTAGCCCAGCGGGGGAGGGACTGAAGAGGAAACCTAGAAGAGGAAGGACCAGCAATCTATAAATGTGGACAGAATTCACAATGCAGCCTCTGATTCAACCTTGGAAGGTTTCTGACAGTATCAGAAATAGCAATAGTGTCCCACCAGGACAGCCTCCATGGCATTACAGTTCATTCTGGGCAAAGGTGGGCGGCAGGGTTCCACTACAGACATTAACACGTGCACTGCTGACTTTACTGTGTTTGTTTGATTTTCGGGAGAGCAAAACAAGCCCTCTCCCCCAGACTGTTAACCCCTCACTGTTGGCAGAAAAATGTCACTTTTGCCCTCTCCTCGGGACTCCTTGAAACCTCTTGCCAGAGTGGCTTCCCAAATACAGTATTTCTGTTCTTTCAAAACTGCTTAGTTTAGGATGCTCCTGGGTCACAAAAATGTTAGTGGGATTAGAATAAAAGCTCCAGGGTTTGGGAGCTGTGTTTCTTGGTGTTGAAGAGCGTAGTACTCCTCTGAGAGCCTGGGGTAGGGGTGCGGGTTGTATGTCTCCATAGAAGTAAAGATGTCCCTATGAATCCATGAGTTCAATGGCACTGTTCTGTCCAGAACCAGCATGAGATCAAGCCAGTCAGAAACCCTTCATAGTTGTGAAAGGGGCTCATGAAGCCTTATCCCTAGCTGAGGAGCTTTGGCAGGTGAAAGCTGCTGGGAAAAGGGAGAGGGGCCAGTTTCCTTCCGAAACTTGGCTCCTGCTAGGATGTACATGCTCCAGTGGATGGCCATACACCTATGCACAAAAGGACAGCACTGAGTGGATTATGAAAAGAGGACATGGAGTTGGTAGGGGATGTGGTATAAAGGGTGTGCAGGAGGAACTGAATGGGGGTGAGGGATTAATACAATCAAATAAAAATGATTACACACACACACCACACATACGAAGCAGAGATGCCCCCATTGTAACAGGACCAAGGAAGGCAAATATAAATGGTTGTTGCAGAGGGCTAGGATAGTAGGACAATGGCATTGGGGACCCTGTGCTTCTAGGGGATGACACCACTTTGAAGGTACTGTGAGAGAGCGAAGGCTTGACATCTTCCTTGGCCTTCAGTTTCCACAAGATGTTGTCTCTAGAAATAAGGGGACACTCTAACAGACACGTTTGATGTTCTTGTTTAGCATGACCAGGCTCACTCACTTAAGTCTCAGTAGATTAAAGGTAACAGAGGAAACAGTGTAGAGAAAATACAGCTTAATCTTTAATGCAATGACTTAAACCATGGGTGTTGTTAGAAGGGGTTGTTAGTTTGTTCCCAGATGTCTGGCAGCTCAGACTTGAAATAATCACACAGAAACTATATTATTTAAATAACTGCTTGTCCCATTAGCTATAGCTTCTTATAGGCTAACTCTTACATATTACTTTAACCCATCTCCATTAACTGCGTATCTCCACATGGTTGTGGCATACTGACTAAAGAAAGTTACAACATCTGTCTCTGGTGACAGCTCCGTGACTTCTCCCTGACTCCACCCTTCTTTCTTCCAGCATTCCATTTAGTTTTCCCTGCCTAGCTCTGTTCTCCTATAGCTCTGCTATAGACCCAAAGCAGTTCCGTTATTAAGAAATGATATTCCCCTCTGTATGCAGAGGGGAATCTCACATCACCTCCCCTTTTCTGTTAAAATAAAAAGGAATGTTTTAACTCTTAAATTATTTATATCTATTTTACCTTTTATCATGACTAAGGAAAACTATAACTATAAATTCTTCAACGCCATCAAAGACTCCAGAAGGATATAATATTACCTAAGTAAACAATAAATTCATTGTAAACAACTTCCCAAACTCTAGAATTGACAGAGACATCTTGATGCCTGGACAGTCACCCAAAGTTTTTCTGTATTATTGAGGCATCCAATTTCAGCCTACAGGCAATAGTATCTGGCAGACTTTTCCATAAAACAGGAAATGTCAACGAGAGTTCCACCTATATTGGCAGTTTGTCAGTTACTTTCTTATGTATCCTGCAGAATGTCTAGCAGAGTCTTAAATGAATCAGGAA
The DNA here is from genome assembly GCF_014885135.2 of Alexandromys fortis. NCBI lineage: Eukaryota > Metazoa > Chordata > Mammalia > Rodentia > Cricetidae > Alexandromys > Alexandromys fortis. The sequence goes on from NW_026067966.1 coordinate 760,704, forward strand.
CCCTGAAGGACAGTCTCACCTTTAAGAAACTTCAGCAGTCATTTCTCTGTAGGTCCTGCATGTCTACTTCATCCATCAGTACAGGCAAGAACAGTTTCTTGCCCAAATTGCTAGCAAGCTCCATGAGGACCCTCTTCAATGCCCATAATTCTCTTGAAGTATATTGGTACTGCCAAGAGCAGATGTGTCTCATTGTCATGAAAAGTCCTAAATTCTTAAAACATTTTAAATGCCATATGCTGTAGTCTTTTAAAGGTTTGAAGAATGCCTATCCACCTGAAATATATCTCTGTACATTTAGAAATTCTAACTAACATAAGTACAAGCTTGATTATCTATTAACCATTATTTCTTAATTGTACATTACATTTTTAAATGAGCTGGACAAACCTTAATCAAGATCATAAATACATATAACATAATTGACCTTAAATTTTTATCAATAAACCAAGACCCATACCAATGCAAAGTATATATCTCTATAGCATATTTCCCTTTAAATATAAACAAACATATATAAACAATATTTGGAAATATGGGCATAGTTCTCTGGATTACTTCATGCTGATTGAGGGCACTGTTATTCTGGTCTTCCATGGTGTATCCTGTGTGCTAGGTTCATCTCAGTTAGCAGTTGGGTGAAGTAAGTTTTTAAGGGGTGTTCAAGGCAACCTTACAGGAAGTCTTGCTCCATCAAACCATATTAGTCTGGAAGCAATCCATAGGTTCTCATCCTCTGTGGAAACAAATTAAACCAAAATTCTGAAGTCAAGCTACTTTTATAATATACATGCTGGCTTCTCAGTTTCAGTAGGTCCCATTTATTCAATGTTGCCCTTAATGTCTGTGCTGCTGGGGTTATACATAGGAAGCAATCGCCTGTGCCCATCTGTTGTAGGGTACTTCCAACTTTCTCTTCTATCAGGTTCAGTGTGTTTGAATATCTATGCCCCTAATATAAAAGCACCCACGTACGTAAAAGAAACATTACTAAAACTCAAGGCTGCCATCAAACCGCACACACTAATAGTAGGAGACTTCAACACCCCTCTCTCACCAATGGACAGGTCAATCAGACAGAAACCTAACAGAGAAATAAGAGAATTAATGGAGGTAATGAATCAAATTGACTTAACAGACATCTATAGAACATTTCACCCAAATAGGAAAGAATAGACCTTCTTCTCTGCAGCACATGGAACCTTCTCGAAAATTGACCACATACTCGGTAACAAAGCAAACTTCCACAGTTACAAAAAAATATCCGTAACCTCCTGTGTCTTATCAGATCACCATGGATTAAAGTTAGAATTCAACAACAATGCTACCCCCAGAAAGCCTACAAACTCATGGAAACTGAACAGTCAACTACTGAACCACACCTGGATCAAGGAAGAAATAAAGAAAGAAATTAAAGTCTTCCTTGAATTCAATGAAAATAAAGAAACAACATATTCAAACTTATGGGACACTATGAAAGCAGTCCTAAGAGGAAAGTTCATAGCACTAAGTGCCCACTTAAAGAAAACAGAGAAGGCACACATTGGAGACTTAACAGCCCACCTGAAAGCTCTAGAAAAAAAAGAAGCAGACTCACCTAGGAGGAGTAGAAGACTGGAAATAATCAAACTGAGGGCTGAAATCAACAAAATAGAAACACAGAAAACAATCCAAAGAATCAATGAAACAAAAAGCTGGTTCCTGGAGAAAATCAACAAGATTGATAAACCTCTATCCAAACTAATAAAACGCCAGAGAGTGAATATGCAAATTAATAAGATCAGAAATGAAAAGGGGGACATAACCACAGACACAGAGGAAATTCAAAGAATCATTAGATCTTACTACAAAGGCCTGTATGGCACAAAACTGGAAAATGTAAAAGAAATGGACACGTTTTTAGATAAATACCATATACCAAAGTTAAACCAGGACCAGGTGAACAACCTAAATAGACCTGTTAGTCGCGAAGAACTAGAAGCTGTTATCAAAAACCTCCCTACCAAAAAAAGCCCAGGACCTGATGGTTTCAATGCGAAATTCTACCAGAACTTCCAAGAAGACCTAATACCTATACTCCTTAATGTATTTCACAATATAGAAGCAGAAGAGTCATTGCCAAATTCCTTTTATGAAGCTACAGTCACTCTGATACCAAAACCACACAAAGACTCAACCAAGAAAGAGAATTACAGGCCAATCTCACTCATGAACATCGACGCAAAAATCCTCAACAAAATACTGGCAAACCGAATCCAAGAACACATTAGAAAAATTATCCATTATGATCAAGTAGGCTTCATCCCAGAGATGCAGGGCTGGTTCAACATACGAAAATCTATCAATGTAATCCATCATATAAATAAGCTGAAAGAAAAAAACCATATGATCATTTCATTAGATGCTGAAAAAGTATTTGACAAAATTCAACATCCCTTTATGATAAAAGTCTTGGAGAGACTAGGGATACAAGGGTCATACCTAAATATAATAAAAGCTATATACAGCAAGCCGACAGCTAACATCAAATTAAACGGAGAGAAACTCAAAGCCATCCCACTAAACTCAGGAACACTAAACTCAGAAACCCACTCTCGCCATACCTCTTCAACATAGTGCTTGAAGTTCTAGCAATAGCAATAAGACAACATAAGGGGATCAAGGGGATTTGACTTGGAAAGGAAGAAGTTAAACTTTCGTTATTTGCAGATGATATGATAGTGTACATAAGTGACCCTCAAAACTCCACCAAGAAACTTTTACAGCTGATAAATACCTTTAGTAATGTGGCAGGATACAAGATCAACTCCAAAAAATCAGTCGCCCTCTTATACACAAAGGATATGGAAGCAGAGAGGGAAATCAGAGAAGCTTCACCTTTCACAATAGCCACAAACAGCATAAAATATCTCGGGGTAACTCTAACCAAGGAAGTAAAAGATCTATTTGACAAGAACTTTAAAGCATTGAAGAAAGAAATTGATGAGGATATCAGAAAATGGAAGGACCTCCCTTGCTCTTGGATTGGGAGGATCAACATAGTAAAAATGGCAATTCTACCAAAGGCAATTTATAGATTCAATGCAATTCCTATCAAGGTCCCATCAAAATTCTTCACGGATCTTGAGAGGACAATAATCAATTTTATATGGAAAAATAAAAAACCCAGGATAGCCAAAACAATCCTATACAATAAAGGATCTTCTGGAGGCATTACCATCCCTGACTTCAAACTCTATCACAGAGCTACAGTAATGAAAACAGTGTGGTATTGGCATAAAAACAGAGAAGTCGACCAATGGAATCGCATAGAAGACCCGGAATTTAATCCCCAAACCTAGGAACACCTCATTTTCGACAAAGGAGCTAAAAGTATACAATGGAAGAAAGAAAGCATCTTCAACAAATGGTGCTGGCACAACTGGATGTCAACCTGTAGAAGATTGAAATTAGACCCATATCTATCACCTTGCACAAAACTCAAGTCCAAATGGATCAAAGACCTCAATATCAGTCTCTCAGGTTTTTAAGTGGCTTTAGTTCCTCCCCCCTGCATAGCTCTGTTCCCCTATAGCTCTGCTATAGGCCCAAAGCAGTTCTTTCGTTAACCAATGATATTCATAGCATAGAGAGAGGAATCACACATCACATGGGTTTTTAGTAAAACTTTAAATATATTCTAAAAAATGAAAAATAATTGCAAGATGAAGTCTTCCAAAGTAGCTCATACCTAATAAATGCCCTTCTCTCCTGCAATAAACTTAAAATAAATATATTCTAAAACATAAAAAATAATTGCAAAATGAAGTTTCCAAAGTAGCTCATACCTAATAAATGCCCTTCTCTCCTGCAATCTCTGAGACATGAGGGACTGCTTATTCTCTTCATCTGCACTTATTATCAAACTGAGGTTTAAGTAGTTCAATTGCCCAATGCTTTTCAATAAATAAATGACAAAGCCTGCCTTTCTTCCAAGGTCCCTGTTTATCAGTTAATTCTGCATTTATAGGCCTTTAAGATCTTCCAGTAGACATCCATATTAGCATATAAATTAAGGAGATGTTTAAATTTGGGTTGTAGTGCATACCATTCACACTCAAAATGATAAACATTTCATTTTCATCCCATGAAATTAGAAGAGGAGGACTCCAAGGATTCTACAGGATGCGCAGAATCACAGAGCGATAGTTAAGTCTCCTTAATATTAAGGCAAGGTCCTAAACACATAGAAAAATCTAATTTTATCATAGTTTAGGATATCTGTATACACATATTTGTTGATGGGCTAATAGCAAAGAACAATAAGAGTTGAATGACAGTCTGAGCAGAGGGAAGTTCAGCTAGTGGATAGTGATTCCATCTCAAGCTCCCTAGAGTAACCCCAGAGAGGATGTGAACTGGGAAGTCTACCAAAGTTCACCACCATTTCTGAAGTGTACAGAACAGTTAGTGAGAACACCCACTTTTCTGTCTGGAACTCCAGATTCTCAGACCCTGTTTTTTTTATGTGAGTGTTCAGGCCTGGCACTAAGTGTGGGAATCTGCATTACAAACACAGGTGACTCTTGCAAGTTATCTGGGCATTTTCCGCACTGAATTGGATAGGCAGGGTTTGGTGTTCCTTCCTTGTCAGAGTCATGCAGTGTTGGTACTGAAAGACAATTTCTTTATCCAAAGATTCAAATCTTCCATTTTACAGCTGGGAACACTGGGGCCCACCAGCACTCACCAATAATCTCTTATGTTTATGAGATATATCTATACTTGTACTTCTAAATAATGAAAAAAATTGACAGAGTCTAAACTCACAAATAAAATAAAATGCACACATGCACACACACGAGAGAGAGAGAGAGAGAGAGAGAGAGAGAGAGAGAGAGAGAGAGAGAGAGAGAGAGAGAGAGAGAGAGAGAGAGAAATAGGGGGTTGATATTTACAAACATCCCACAAATTGAAGACTTACTTTCCTAAGTCCATATAGATCCATATTGTCATCCTGATTCAAGAATAGGGAAGACTTATTATTCCCATTTTCCAGACTAGAAAAGTGAGTGCTAGAGGGTCTATCAGCATTTATGGCAAGTAAAAACCCAACAGAGGAAGTAAAACATCAGGCATGGGAGGGACCTTTGTTTTCCCATTAATGGAATGGAAAATTGGCAGAGTCATTGTTCATAATGAACCACTTAATGAGAAAAAAAAGTGTGGATTTACTGAACTTGTAATGAAAAGGATAAAAGGTTCCATGGTATGGCATTAGACAAGCTTCCAGAAGAGAGTGGATGAACCAGACCTGGCACATCCAATGGCCACACTTACAATGGTGCCATTCCAGTTTGCTCTAACTTGTCTGGGTGTGGCAAAGTTTGCTGAGCTAGTTTACACTAAAGATCAGATCTTAGCCAGTTTGCAGACACTTGTTTCTGCCAATGCACTCAGATTCCCCTGGGAGGGAAGCAAGGAGGCAAGAAAAGCAAAGTTAAGAAAACAAGTTACTTTTCCACCAGACAAGCAAGTTATGTTTTCCTAAGATATCGGCACACCAGTCACAAGCTTGGATCTCAAAGAAGCTGAGAACTGAAACTATCATGCCATTGATGGTATAGGTGAGGACTGGGAAGGCAAAACAAAAACAAACAAACAAGCCAACAAGCAGCCTCTGACTCTAGCTGGAATGCCTAGAAATGGCCAAGTCTTCTGCTGTGTCCAGAGGCTTCTGGAAAGGTCCGGAAATATCCAGGACTGGCAAGCTCATTTGGCACTCCTGAGAGCGTTTCCATGGCTAAAGTGTGTCTCTTATTCTGCCTTAGCTTTCATTTTCACATTTATTGAGATGACTTATATGTCGGGCACTCTTCAGTGAGTTTCTTGTCATAAGACCAACATGTAAGGTGTGAAAGGAAAAAACCTCCAAAATATATAAAACCTACAATTGGCATGCCTTTAATCCCAGCACTCGGGAGGCAGAGGCAGGCGGATCTCTGTGAGTTCGAGGCCAGCCTGGTCTACAGAGCTAGTTCAAGGACAGGCTCCAAAGCCAGAGAGAAACCCTGTCTTGAAAAATCAAAAAAAAAAAAAAAAACTACAATTGGTAGACATGAAAAATCACCAGAAACAGACCACAAGAACTCAATTGTAGTTATTAATTTAAAGGGTCAGGTAGACAGCTAGACATGACGCAAGGGCATTTAGGTGATGTAAGTGGAGATGGTCATTCTGGGAAAGAACCAAAAGGAATTGTTAGAAATGAAAAATAAAACATGCTGAAAGTGAAGAATTCCTCCGCTAGGTTGAACAGTGGAGGAGAACATGATTCCAAACTAAAAAAGAATCTCTAAGAGTATGTGAAGATGTCTCAATAGAAACTTCAAAACTGAAAAGCAAACAGAAAAACAGCTAGGTAGAAAACAATAGAAAGCCAAAACTTGTGGAACACTGAAGAAGGATGTAGTCTGTGTACAATCCAAATACATGAGAGCGAAGAAATAGGAAACAGAGCAGAGGAACAATTTAAACAGGAGTTTTCCAAAACTAATCACCAGACCACAGTCCCAGAAAGCTCAGAGAAAACAAACAGAATAAGCAAAAACAATTCTGAAGGAGATATCTTGTTTCAAAGTAAAGATAAAGGACTGGTCCTCCAAGGAGGCAGAGAAAAAAAAAGCCACACTCATCTACCAAGAGCTCAAGGTAAGACTATATTAAATTCTTCATAGAAGTAAGGAAAGGGAAAAGAAAGCAAGGTTCAAAGCCATGTGTGTTGGGGGGAGCAGACAGAATCAGGATTCTCTCAAATAAAGTCATCCTTGAAAACCAAAGCAGGAAGAAAGACCTTTTCATGGAGAGACACTGAAGAAATCCCTTAGCTGTTGACCTACTTCACATGAAGTATCAGGGGAGGCTCTTTAAGGAGAAAGAGGGAAACATAGGTCAGAAACTCACAACTTCATTCAGGAAAAAAAAAAAGTACTGAAGGAGGAACAAGTGAGAGCCAATGGAAAGTTCCATTCATTTAATTCGTAGATGATCACCAAGTTCGTTCAATAGAACAGAACAATGTATTGAATTGCCTACACATCCACAAGAGTGCATATATATACTGATGTATAATTAAAGTGAGTAACATCAATGATGCATGAGACCTGATGAATGAATTACAACTTATTTATCATAAAGCAAAGGCATGACTAATTCATAACCCATGAATCAGCCTAGCAGTGTTTGAAACAGATTAGTTGTAAATGTATATGTGAATTCTAGGACAACCAGTGAAATGTGCTTTTCAAAAGCATAATCTGTATGCCAAGATCGAAAGACAATTAAATCATAGAAAGTGATCAGTTAAACCACAGATAAGTGGAAACCAAAAAGAGTGGAAGATAAAAGTTAGGACAAAGGACAAGGACATCAAACACAAAACAGAAGCTGCCTGAACACTGGTGGTTCAGAGGCACAAGTTAAAAGGGGTTATCAGAGAAGACCATAACTCTGCCCAACTATGTGCTCTCTGCAGAGCTGAGGACCGAGCCTCTTTCTTTGAAACTTTGACATCTGAAAGCGACCTTGTCTTCCCAACAGAGTGATTAGTGGTTCTCACTGCCTCTTTCCCTTGAAGTCACCCCATCCTGAGCCTCCTCAGATGCCACATTTTAGTGGTCATCAGTTCCCAGAGTCACAACGATCTAGAAAAACAAATAGCCTCACTAACGGCAAGCCGGCCAAGGAATAAATATCCCTCCTTTGCAAATGCCCTCCTGGTTTTTATGACCTAGAAATGACCATATGACGCATGCTTCCTGTATGGCTCATTTGTCTTACCTCCTCTCTCATATCTGATTTCTATAGAAACAACAATGCACAGGCATTTTGGAGCACCCCAAGTAGCAGGCTTTTATGGATGTGCTGGAAACGCATTCTCATCTGTCTTCAAGGAAGCACATATCTAACCCGGGCTTTGTTCAAGCTTTGCTATCTACTTGGAAGGATCCTTCTAAAGTATAAGCTTGTGTATCTATGAAAAGAAGGAAGAAAGAGAGGGATGGAGGGTGCAGGGTAGGAGCAGTGGGGGGGGGAGCAGAGCCTAGCTTCCTCTAACGGAGGCAACCTTGGGTATCTTAGTCTGCTTTGTATTGCATTTGCCTTTTACTCACACATCAGTCTGTCATAAAGGCAGGGCAGGGCAGGAACTCAAGGCAGGAACTGAAGCAGACCATGGAAGAGTGCTGTTTACTGATTTGCTCTCCATTACTTGATCAGTCTGCTTTCAAACACAGCCCAAGACCACCTGTCTAGGGGTAGCACAGCCTACATTAGACTGGGCCCTCCCACATCAATCATTTATCAAGAAAATACCCCCACAGACGTGTTTGCAAATCTAAGGGTGGTGTTTTCATCATTGAAGTTTTCTCTTCCCAGATCGATGTAGGAGGTTCTGTCTGTGTTGCTTTATTTGGTTGAATAAAGAAACTGCCTTGGACTTTTGATCAGGCAACACTTAGGTGGACAGAGTAGACAGATCAGAATGCTGGGAAGAAGCGCAGTGTGGCAAATGCAATGGTTCTTCTGCCTGAGACAGAAGCTGGTTAGACTCATGCCAGTAAGCCACAATCAAGTGGTAATATACATTAATGGAGATGGGTTAAACTAATATGTGAGAGTTAGTCAATAAGAGGCTAGAAATAATGGGCCAGGCAGTGATTTTAATTAATACAATTTCTGTGTAATTATTTCAAGTAAAAACTAGCCGGGCAGCCCGGACAAAAAGCAGGCCCTCCCTCTTTCAACACCAGATTACTGTAGCCTGTGTCAAATTAACAAAAACAAAAACCTAACCAGCTCATCAAGTCATTTTGAAAAAAGCCATTTGTGACATCCATCCCACAAGAGTTCAGGATGCCATCTAGGGCTCATGGTGTTTTCTATGTGAATTGACTCCATTAAAGGTATCTCTGAGTCAATATAAACCCAATACAAACCCAGCCCTATTCATCAGCTCTTTGATGCATAGCTCTTCCCTTGGCTATCACTTCTTCAACAATGGCCCTCCTGACTCTGCAGCCTTCCCACATGGGTATGCTGACCTTCTCTGGTTACCTGTACTCCTCAGGCTTAACTCTATCATAGCCTTTTTCTATGCCCATCACTCTCTTTAAATAAATCTGAAGTGGTGAATCCTTCAAAATTTAAACCAAACTCTTTTTTTCCCATCTGTGGTATCTGTGAACAGTTTCTTAGTTTCCTGGAGGAGTTGGGCCACATTTAATTTGAGAAGAAAAAGGAAAGAGAAAAAACTCCTTACTCAAACTTAAATAAATTCATAAGTAATGGTCAGGCAAAGAAGAATCTGAGTGAATCCTGGAGGTTTTATCTAACATGATGATAGTTCTATAAACATAATAACTTTTACTTTTGTGTTACCTGGTGACACAAAAGAGACAGTATCTCTCCAGAGATACTACCTGGGTAGTGAGCTTGTGTGGGTGTGTTTACAGGTAAGCCAGAGCAATGAATCCTTAGGTTGTCATTCTCCCTTTGCTGTCACTAGGGGGCAACATGAGCCTATTTATTTTGCCCATCCAGGTGCCCTCCAAGGTGCCTCCCCTCCCCTAATGAAGGAAGTCATGATTTATAATTACATTTGAGTCAAATCATTGAACTATCTTGAAGTCTACCTGATTTGAGTTTCTCTGTACGCGCGTGCACGCGCACACACACACACACACACACACACACACACACACACACACACTTTCTCCTTAGTATGTAATAAATATTTATTTAAAATAGTTAGAATAGATCTTGGAGCATATTAGGCATGGGTTTGCAGTGCACATTCTCTATGAGTGATCGCTCACACCCTCCCCAAACTGCCATGATAGGGACACCCATTATCTTAGTTTTTCAGTGGTGGGAATGGCTGCTGAAGCAACAACCTTTTATTCTAGAGCGCAAGTAGGAATCATCTGATAAGGGGGAGATAGAAAGACTTTAGACTTCCTCAGAAGCTCAGGAAGGTGGGATGAAGAGCAAAGACCACATATATGCGCGAGGGATTGCAGGGGAAGAGTTACAGCATTCACACTGCAGTACCATGAAGGCATTAGCTAAAAGAGAAAATAGGCGGGGGGAGGTGTTGAGAAGTTGGGACTGATGGAACAGTATTATATTTCAAGGCTATTTGGGGAGCTGAGAAGGGATAATTGTAAGATAGAAGCCTCCCTGGGTCCCATCCAGAATCCGGGTAACTTATTGGACCCTGACTCAAAATGAAAAGCGAAGAAAACAGAGGCTATAAATCAATGATGGTGTGCTTTTCCCAGCATGCCTGAAGCCCTGAATTCAACCCCTTGAACTACAAGGAAATCAAGGAAACAAGGAAGGAAGGATGTGAAACAAGGGAGGAAGGCAGGCAGAAAGAAATGGGGATGGGAAATAGGGAGGGAGGTAAAAAATGAGGGAGAAATGGATGGAGGGAGAGAGGGAAGCAGAAAGGGAGAGAGAGGGAAGAAGAAAGGGACAGGGGAGAGACTTCAGAATGAAACCCTAGAAGCTGATGCCTGTTCAAAGAGCACCTGTGATTTGAGGAGTAAGAAGGGAAAAGAGCAAAAGAGAGGGAAGAGCAGAGATGAAAGAAAAAAAAAAACACAGAGATGAGGCTGTAAGGATCATAGGGACTCTATAACACTAAGGTTCTGTGGCAGGATATGTACAGTTTTGTTTTAAAGAGGAAAGCCGGACCCCCTTCAGGTGTTCTAAGGTGAGAAGGTTAAGATATAATTTGTGTTTTTGTAAAACTTTGTAGATTGCTGAGTGGAGAAAAGACTCATCAGGACTGGGCTCAAACAAACAGAGAGAACTCCTAACAGTAATGAGAGAGCAATAGACAAGACCAGGCAGAGGCCGAGGGCATGGGAAAGAACGCAGCCACCTTGGAGCAGGGCCTCGATGGCTTTTCATAACTGTCACTGGCTAGATTGTTAATTCTCTAAGTGTGTGTGGTATGTGTGTGTGTGTGTATGTGTGTGTGCGTGTGTGTGTGTCAGGAACTGTAATCTAAGCTTGACTGGGTGATATATACCACACCTAGCTCAATCTAGTAGATGCCCAGCGCTCCAAGGTTAAGGCTATTTAAAAACGTCTCTTTTATCGTCAAATATCCTTAGGTGCTAAATCTCCTCTTCTCATAGCCCCTACACTGGAGAAGTCACCTAGTACTGGTGCCGAGAGAGATGGAGCGGATAGATGGAGGGGAGAGATGGAGCTTCTTCACGCATCGGCCCTGTAGTCTTTGGGAAGAGAACCTTATCTGTCTGTGCTCTCCTTAGGCAAAGAGGAGTGGCTGTAAGGGTCAGTGAGAGCAAAGCACCTTGCAAGTCCCCTGTCTCCTCTCATCTGGCTGGGAAGGTGATTGATCACCAAGAAGGTGAACCTCACCTGCAAGCAACTGACTTCACCTGTCCTCTTTACCTGGGTTGTCCTAACCAGGAAAACACACAATAGTACAGGCCTGACTTGTCCATAGCTGGCTCCCTAACTAGAAGAGCCTGAATCTATTTCACTTGCTCCCTCCAGCTCAGGGATCAGCAGAATCTCAGAGGACCTCTGATCAAAAACAGAGGTTAAACCCAAGACTGCATTGGTCTCAGAAGCACCTGGCAAATACAGTGGTGTGTAGCCAAACAATGTTGCCACTCACCCACAGTGAACTGTATCTTACCTCCAGAGAGCCATGGTTAATACCTATACAACCCTCTGGAAGATATCAGAGGGGGAAACTTAGTGTTAAACTGGATTATCAAGGAGAAATAGGGCTATGCTTAAGAATGGATGCCAGAGAAATATTCTAGAAACTGGAGAGTCCTCTGGAGGGCTCTTTATTCATGCATATAACATGAGGGATGGCTTGTTGGGGTTTCTGTCCCACCCAGTACCCCAACAGGCCTGCAAGCCCCAAAGAAAATCACACAGAGGACTCCATAAGATTATAAACTGATTGTCCCATTAGCTCAGGCTACTTATTAGCTCTTATAACTTATGTTAGCATATTATTTTTATCTATGTTAGCCACACGGCTCAGTACCTTTCTCAGCAGGGCAGCTTACATCTTTCCTCTCCAGTGGTCTGGGAAGAACTGGGAGGAATGGGCTTCCTCCTTTCTAGCATTCTCCTGTTCTCATTGTTCCGCCTCTACTTCCTGTCTGGTGGACCCTCCTATACTTCAGCGTTTTATTAAAATGCATGATTGACAGAATACAGACAATTCTCCCGCACCACATGCATTTTATAAGTATAAGTGCTCTGTCCTCATGCACAGAAGAAGAAGGAATCAGATCCCATTACAGATGTTTGTGAGCCACCATGTGGTTGCTGCTGGGAATTGAACTTAAAATATCTGGAAGAGCAGCCAAGAGCTCTTAACCCCTGAGCCATCTCCCCAGTCCCTCTGGGGAGCTCTTAATTCATATATTAAAATTAATAGAAGTCTTTATCTCACTAGATAGTCTGGGCCAAAAAAGGGCTCAAGTCCATGTGGGATCGCGTTGTTTGTCTCTGCACTGGATACAGTTGATTATCTAAGTTTGAGTTGAGAACACAAGGAATCTTAAGAAGACTCCATAGAAGAAAGAAGTGGAGGTCAATAACGCCGGCTTCTCCTCTTCATAGTTTGCATCTGTGTTGCTGTGGTAAAATGCTGAATGAAGCAACTTGGGAGGAGAGAAAGGGTTTATTTAGGCTCCAGATTACAGTCTACCATAGGACAAAGCTATGGCAGGGATGCAAGGAAACCATAAACCTAAGGACTTAAACAGAAACCATGGAGGGATGCTGCTTACTGACCTGCTTCCAGGATCATTTTAACGATGTTTTCTTTGAGTGCCTCGACAGCCTGCCCAAGGATGGCACTACTAACAATGGACTGAGCCCTCCCACATGAATCATTAATCAAAAAGATGTCACAAAGGCAAATCTGATCAAGGTGATTGATTCCTCAGCTGAAGTTAGCTCTTTCTAGGTATGTCAAGTTGACAACCAGGATTCACACACACACACACACCCTTTCCTGATGATTTTGTGTAGGATTATAATTCAATAATATTTTGGAAATTGTCTCTTGATTATATTTTTCTTTCTTACAAAGCCACCATTCATTTGAAGCATCTTCCTGGTTTAATCACTCCCCTCGTTAATGCTTCAGAAATGCTTTTTATATTGAGGCCTTTTCAGAACCTGTGAAACCTAAGATGTGGGAAATATTCTTAATTAGCATTTAGTGACAACTTATGTAGTACAGAAACTAAATAAGTTATGAATTTGTAACATCAATTTGCTTTCTTTTAGCATGTTAAGGCGGTTATCTGAAGGCAGCAGGGCGGGGGCATGTGCAACTCAAAGATAGAATAATTATTTGCCATGCATAGGGTTCTGGTTCTGATCCACAGGTCCAACAAGGAAGAAAGGAAGAATGAAAGAAAGGGAAGGAGGAGGAATGGAGGGAGGGAGGGAGGGAGGGAGGGAAGGAGGAAGGAAGGAGGGAAGGAGGGAGGAAGGGAGGGAGGGAGGGAGGGAGGGAGGGAGGGAGGGAGGGAGGGAGGGAGGGAAGAAAAGAAGAAAGGGAAAAGAAGAGAGGAGCTCATGAATGCACACAAGAGACTGGTTAGTTGAACTTCTTGCTCTATGTAACATTGTCATTAACAAGTTTGGTCTCAGCCTGATCCATTTTTTTTCTCTCTTATTGTCTTAGCTCATTTTCTCTTTGTTGTGATAAAAACACTCCAGACAAAAATAACTTAGCAAAATTTGGGCTCCCAGCTCAGGTTGCTGTCCTTCACGACAGAGAAGTCAAGGTGGCAGGAGATGCAACAGCTGGTCGCTCCGTGTCTATAGTCAGCAGACAGCAATGGGTACATGCTCTGTAGTCTTAGCTTGCTTTCTCCATTCTGTACAGTCCAAGATGCCCTGCCCGGGAATGGTCCTATATGCAGTTGAAGGGGAGCTTCCCACTTTAGTTAATCTTCTTTAGTTTAGTTAATCTTTCTTTAGTTAGACATCTTTTACAAGCATTCTCATTGGGTACCCATAGTGATGTACACAATTCCTCCTGCACTAGTGTGCCCAGGAGCTACCTTCTAAATGTAAAGCTCACGATTTATTAACCGTCATTTTTACTAAGCTCTTCTACAATGTATGTCTGGGGCAATTTCCATTTTTTCCTATATTTGGTATTCTGTTGTGTTCTCTTTCTTTTCTTCCTTCCTCCTTCTTCCTTCCTTTTTTCTTTGTCCCTTCCTCCCTTCTTTCCTTTCTTCCATCCCTCCCTCCTTCCTTCCTTTCTTTCTTTCTTTCTTTCTTTCTTTCTTTCTTTCTTTCTTTCTTTCTCTTTTTCTGATTTTTGAGGCAAAGGTTTGTAGTGCTAGCTATCCTGGAACTGGTTCTGTAGACCAGACTGGCCTCAAACTCCTGCTTCTGCCTCCCAAGGGCTGGGATTAAGGCATATGGTACCATGCCTTACTTTTGTTGTATTCTCAGTATAAAATCTCTCAAATTTAATTGTCTATGAGCATTTATATTTTGTATTTATTCACATCTTTTCCAAAACTTTTCTTTTGCCTCCATTTCTGGCTCTCTTCTCTTCTGAATGCTGGAACCCTATTCTGCATACCTACCATTTATTCTTTCAGAAACTCTGTAGCCTTCTGCTGGGAGGTCTTCAATCCCTTCCTTCTACTGAACCATTTCTTTGTAAAATGTATTCACAGAGGACAGTTTTGTATTCTGGATTGTGAGTACTTTTAAGACAACCACTGATTCTGATTCTCCTGCATTCTTCGTAATAACTGGTTATTTTTGCCTCCTATAATTATTCTCCATTCTCAGAGCATTCTTACTGTGCCTCTTTTGAAATGCTGGCACTCACACTCCAGTAATTCTGCTGTAGACACACAGGTGTGCCCAGCAGGCCGGCAGCTTTGTCTTTGGAGAGAGCACAACTGCTCAGCTACTGGATGGTTTTTGTCAGTGAACCCACATTCTAAAGTCTGAGGGGACAGAGGAAAGCCCAGACTCAGTTAGAAGAGCATGTGGTGAGGTCTAGAGCAGGAAAGACTTCCCGAGAATCACTTCTAAACATGGAGATGCTGAAGGGACATCTCCTCATCTGAGTAGTTTTTTAAATAGAAATGGGTGGAATTGGGGGCTAAACATTCCTTCAGTTTGCACAGCATTCCAATGAGTCTGTGGCAGCTGAAGAGGGAGTAAGATGGCCTGGGTGAGGTAGAGCAGACTGGGTGTTTGTACAATAAATAGTTTCACGCCCAGGGCTCCATACTTCTGTAGTGTGTAAAATGATTTGTGATGAGGAAGCTGAAACATTGCAGCCTCCTGATTGTAAACACCTCAGAAAGGCCAATAATATTTCTATGACACGGATTTAAAAATATGCAAAATAATATTAAGAAACATAAGGAAACCTCCATCCCAGATACTGAGCCCTGAGGAATGAGGCACTGTAGGCCATCTGTGGTTGTTGATTTGATATTTCAGCTGGATGGAGTTTAGGATCACTGTGACACTAAGCCCTGGGTGTGTCTGTGGAAGGGCTGCTAGCCTGGGCTAACTGAGGTGGAGTGACATGTCCTCAGTGTGTCTGCACCATCCCATAGCCTGGGCTCCTGGACCGAATTAAATGGGGAAAGAGAGAACTGAGGTGCAGCATTCATCTCTGTCTCCCGGCTGTGGATGATGTGACATATGGACGATGGTCCTGCTGCAGGGCCTCCTAGCCTTGATAAACTGAACCCCCAAACATGTAATCAGAATGAACTTTTCCCTATTTAATCTGCATGCATAAGGTATTTTGTCTCTGTACTGAGAAAGCTAACTAATGCAGAAGGCAAAGCAGGTGTTCAGATAAACTGAGATTTCTGATTGTCCATGACTAACTTCTTGTATGACTGTCTTGAAAAATATTTGGGTTATACTAAAAAAAATTTATTATTTACTATATTTTGCATCAAATATTGCATTGAACTAAAAGAGGGATCAATTGATGTCATTTGTCTGGTAGGGGTGGGTGAAAAGATACACCGTATACCACATGCTCATAACTGCCTATTGGGAAGCCTTGATGGCCAGAGGTTGCCATCTGTTGTGGCCTCACAGGTCTCTTCAAAGCTCAGAAACAAGGACTCCCTCTCTCGAAAGACTTCCTGCTCTCAACCTGACCTTAACTGGAGAATATCCCAGGCCTGGAGAACTGATCTTATCTGAAAGCTGTCTCTAAGCCTGGATGCTGGGTTTCTCTCTGTCATGACCCTTGGCATGGTTTCCTGCTAGACGTTTCCCCGTGCTGCACACACGGTAACTAAGACTTGAGCGAGGTGTTTTACTACAGGATGCTGCTGCCACATAGGAAGCCTTACAATAGGACCAAGTTAGGGTTTGTCCCCAGGCCCTCGAGTCCTATATATTTTCTGTACTCTGGAATGGAGCTGATTCACTGAAGACAACTCCTGGATGGCTATCCCCATCATAGCCACAGCAGTCTGCCCCTGTTTCCCACTCTGACTCCCTCCGCGCTCACGACCAACACCCCGATGATGAAGCAGAACCACAACCGCCATATAGAAGAGATACTGCCATGTTGCGGGCCTGAATACCAGCTATGCCCCGCTCATCTCTGAGGCAGCCTTAAGTCTTACTCCTGGTTCTCACTGTAGATTATTATGTCTTAGTGATGGGCAGCGAGTTCTTATATAAGCAGGGACTGAGAAAAGTCTCTTAAGGGTAAATGATTATTCTCTAGGAAAAACAAACACACCTCAAATGAGTGCTTTTGATATATTCTACATCACTTTGAAACCCTAAAATCCCAAGGTGGAGCAGACGAAAAGAGGTAACGTAGATCCCTGGGTATGTAGCAACCATGGACAGCCATGCCTGCTTTATTTCTATTTGGTATCAATGTCCATAAATCTCAAGAATTCTGGCAATGAAGCTCAAGCACTGCTAACACACTCCTCTCTGCTGTGTCCCCAAATCACATCTGAAAAATGAGTGCTGATAATTAAGGACTTGGAGCAACCTAGCAACTACATGGCAAGGATTTCTATTTGTGTTGGCAGCTGAGTCTCACCAGAGAGTGTCACCGTGAGTCTAACATCTGTTGCGCACTCTATATGTATAATCTGACCATGTGGGAGAAGGCACCTCTAGCTGCCTGATGTCATTTTGCTGAAATAGACATTATTGGAGGTACTAATTGAGGGTTTTTTTTTCGTACCGCAACCCAACATTTTACTCTAGATCGCCTTGTAAATGAGACATGTTTTGAAAACCATAAAGCACTGAATAACCATCGGTCATCATCGTTGCTGCCCAGTGACGATGTTAGCAGTTGCTGTGGAGACTGGCCTGAGAGGTGTTAAAATCTATCTAATATCCACAACCTTGGGATAACTCTTATTGAAACAACAGCATTGTTCATCTGCCTGCTTAGCGATATGGCTTGGATGTATTTAGGCTCATTATAAGGTGCCTTGACAGGTTGAATGAATCCTGTTTTTGAAGGATGTAAAGGAGAAACTGAAGGTATCAGTCAGGATCTAGTCAGAAAGCCTAAAACCACTCAGTGACCAAATAAACAGATTGCAACTATAACATGAGGGTTTAGTAGTGAGGAACTGCTTTGGCAAAGTAAAGAATGTGATGCAGAATGTAGAAATACTGGGTATCTGAAGCCACCACTCTCCCTGTGGGGGCTCCTCTGACTGTCAACTTGAGCGAATTGAGAAAAACCTAGAACATTTGTAAAGCCCGCTTTCTGTCTACTTCTAAGCACATTCCTAGGGAGCATTGGCAAGCAGAAAAGCAAATGAGAGAGACATGCCCTTCGTATTGATAACACCATCCCATAGGCTGAGCTTCCTAATGGAACACATGCGGAATAAGAAAAGGCCAGCTCCAGCAAGTCCAGTTCATTCTGGGCAGGTGCCCCGATGCTGCAGCTGTCTGTCACCTGTGCTTTTTGGACTCCAGTTTCTTAGACCATTTTCAGACTCATAGTGTGATTCTCCACAGAGCAGGCACCTCGCCACCTCTAGAACTGATCAACATCATTGACTTCCCTTGTTATCAGGCTTCCAGCTTCTTGGATGAGCGTGAATGGCTCTCTGGTTCTTCAGCATGCGGGCAATCATTGCTGAACTACCAAGACTCTAACTGCCCCTTCTGTTTCCTTTGAGAATCCTAATTTACACACGCCTTCAGGTCCAGGACAGCAGGGCTACCCCCACCTTTTCCACTCATCCGACTGGCTATCAATTCCAGTCTTTGCTCTAGGGAGTTTAAAGGAAGGCAGAGAAGCTCATTCCTTGGCTGCTATGATTCTTCAGAAACAGACCTCTAGGCTACTTGGCAGATCAGCATATGATCTCTGTCTGTCTCTCTGGACTTTACTACAAAGCTGTTTGGGGACAGTGGTGATGCATCAGGAAAGCACCCATGGTATGCGGATTTGGCAACTTTAAGGAGGTAGTGGAGAAACACTGGGGATGGCGTTTGCCAGACTGCTTTGAGGAAGCTGTAGGAAGGGCGGGGGAGGCTGGTAAGAGCAGAACACCAAAGTTAGGGGAAGAAACCCCTCTCTTCCATGATAAATGTTCAGCAGCCTTCTCCATGGCTAGCACTGGGGCATCTGGCAAAGAATTCCTTCAAGGTCCACCTCAATGACTTCCAAGTAGATCAATGAAGAGCGAATTTAGAATTGATAGGCAATTCTACCTGTCTTGGTTTGTTTTTTTATTTTGCTGTGGAAAATACCTGATAAAGGCAACTTCATGGAAAAATGGTTTATCAGGCTCGTGAGTCCAGGTCATACATAGTCCATCATTGCTGGGAAGTTAGAGCACCAAGGACTAGGACCGTGTCAGACCTGGTCCACAGTTGAGAGCACAGAGCAATGGATTAATGTGTCTTTTCCATATCTATCTCCCTCAGCTTTTAGGTAACCCAGGAACCCTGGTCCAAAGAATGACCACACCCACAGTGAAGATGAGTCTTCCCACATTGATTACCGTAACCAGGGCAACCCTCCTGCAGGCACATGTAGCATAATCTAGACAATTTCCCTCTGATGCTCCTTTCCCATGTGATTCTCGATTGTGTGAAGCTAACAGTTCAAACTAGCCACCACACAACCAAAGCTGGAATCAGCAATAAGATTTTTGCCCTGTAGAGATAACCGCTCCAGAGATAGAGAAGACAGAGGTTTTCCTTAGTAGCTGATCATTGCTCTTGTGTCTTAGCTACGGAAACAACACCTGATGCCAACCTTCGGATGGCTTCAGTTCCTGGCATCTGCAATGGGTTTGGTCACTTAGATCTCTTGTCTGACATTAGAGAAGTCATATATCTGGATTTGAATTTTTGAAAATAAGACTAATTTGAGGGGACAACAAGTGGTGTGGAAATGACATAAATACAGCATTCATTTATGAATTCTCAAAAAATTTAACTAAAACTAGGGTCAATTTCACACAATTATGTATTTATATTCAATTGTTTTTAAAATGTATTGCCTTTTAAATTTGTGATTTTCAGTATAAGTTAAAGAAAATTAATAGCTTCATCAATATTTCCTCAACCATTTTAGTAAAATGTCTACTCAGGCTCACATAGTTAATACACTGGGAGTTTTCAATTTCACACATGATACAGCACTAAACAATACAGTTACAAAACCTCAAGAAACTGTAACCAACATATTTTTCTGTTGAGAAACTGATATTGGCATGGACCAAAGATCTGAGGGAAAAAATGTAAATTCTGTTCTTTCAGGTCTCCTTCCCTTACTGTCTATATGCAGTCAGTCGTCAAGAATAGCAGGAAAACAGCCTCACCCTGTTTTCTGTCTGTTACACCCCAAGTTCACAGAGAAGTTTTTCTTTCATATCGTAAAACTCACGGCAACAGTGCTATGTCTCCCTGTGATGATAAAATAAATATGTCTTTATGAAGGTATCTGGTAGGAGCAAGTCTCAAATTGAGCTGAAGCAGGGCTTTGTTCTGATCCCCTCCCCTCACCACCTTTTCTGTATCTAACTAGGTCAGTGTTGGGTCAGACACCTTCTCACTGGCTGTTACCAAATGGTGACTGACCTATTGTCATGTTACTATTTCCACGACTTCCTAATTCTGTCCCAAAAGAAACTTGTTTTGTATTGTTTTGTTTTGTTTTCCAAGACAGGGTTCCTCTGTAGCTTTGAAGCCTGTCCTGGAACGAGCTCTGGTAGAGCAGGCTGGTCTTGAACTCATGGAGGTCTGCCTCTCTCTGTCTCCTGGGAGCTGGGATTAAAAGTGTGCAGCACCACCGCCAGGCTGGTGACACATTTACATAAAGCTTAAAGCCAGTTCACATAGACTGGCTAACTCAGTCGTCCTTCTGAACTTAACAGCCTCCAGACCTCCAACCAAGACTTAAATCATGTTTTCCTTCATTGGCCATAGTTTTACATCTGTACAGAAGCCTACTTCTCAGATTCCATTTTTTTAAATCAAACCATCTTAAAAAACACATTTCCAAGTCTTAACACAACATATCCAAATCAGACAATAAAATCATAGAAATAGTCTTTTGTCATGGACTTTAAAAATAACTTTATTAGTCATGTAAATATAGAAGAACAATGTTATCCAGTGATAGACGCATCTAATGTTTAATTTGTTCTTATTTTATTTTTCTTTAATCAGACCAAGGACAATAATGGCAAACTGGTTAGTGTGCCATAATAAAATGAAACACTAGATGGCAGTAAAGTGAAGAAAATGATAACAAGCAAGGTGGCCTCCATTGTCATACACTTGCTTTGTCTGGTCACAAATCTTAAATTGAATTATTTCATCAATACAAACAGTAAAGAGCTACCGAATTGGAAAATATTGACATCACTTTCTGACTGTTTTAAGAAGATCAACCTTATAAATTTATGGGGGAATGCACCTCAAGAAATTATTTAAGAATTTAAGAAGAGTTAAAAATATAATGATTGAGAAAAATATGTATCTTTTAAGGAAGGTTGAGTTACTGGCTGCTGATTATGTGAGATGAATGTGGTCTGTAGGAAAGATTCACTCACGTACTCCTTTCTTGGCAGCGAAAGCATTTTCCTCAAGCCTTCTGTGACGTGAGAAAACTGTTCCAGGGGATCTAGAATGAGGTGTGTCTAAAGCTGAGGATGACACATTTTCCAGCCCTCGAATCTTCCTAACTGGGGCTCTTATACCTTCCCACAGAGTTCCTAAAAGGCTTCCGCCACTGGGACTCAAACACAAGCCACTGCTACGCTTCCCCACCAAGGCCAAGATGTTAATAACGTCAATGAATTGAGTGTTCACAGGCGACGATTCCTTTCATCTGTAACTGGAATAGTGGTGAATGCCCTCATATAAGAGAGGTGAAGAAACAATTGGGAAGACTTGGGTCACAGTTGAGTTGTGTGACGCTAGGGATATCACAACAGAAGGGTGTAGAGAAATGAGGGCTTGGTGGGAGGGATGATGTATAACCTGGGAGGAACTAGACATGACACAATCTTTCCCCTACAACCCAGTAGCTAGAAGTTTGTTCCAAAGTTGTTCTTCCTGTCATGACTGAATCTCAGTCACTAACTAACTTCATGTAGAAAACAGCACATTAATGAGTTTGGAGATCCAGTTGAAATAATTTTGTAAAAAACAGACTTGTATTTGTAGAAACTCACGGTCCTCCTGCCTCAGCCTCCACAGTGCTGGGGGATTCTAGTTCCATACAACCACTAGCAGAATCTCTCTTTTGCTGCTGTTGTTTCACCAACCTTTCAATTTCCTATGCCTTCTGACATAGTGTATGACAAAGAATAGATTAGTTTTTATGTTGGGTTTCCTTTACATTCCTAGGCCATTTGCTATTATCTCAAAATGATCTCCATTTGCTAGTTTTCTTTCTTCCTTCCTTTCTTTCCCTCCCTCCCTCTCTTTCTTCCTTTCTTCCTTCCTTCTTTTTAATCTTAGCCTCTTTCCCCCAAATCATAGTGATTTTACAACTGTTTCTTTAGAGATTCTCTTCAATGTGAACCAGGAAATTCTGCAGGAAAGGACTCTACACATATTTCTTGATATAATTCTTTTTGCTTTTGGTGACTTGGTTACTTGCATGTTGATAAGTTTGGACTGTAAACCCAGCCAACATGAGGCTTTGTCTGAGCATTCTGATGGTGTCTACCCTCAGCCTTCTTGCCTTCTCTTTTATCCAAGTGATCAGCAGTAACTTCCTGGGTCTAAAATCTAGTTTTCTGTTAATTGTATGTTTCTCTTTATGACTCACAGAACATATGTGCTTCCTATGCCCAAAACACTTCTATAATATGAGTGGGATTTAAAGTAAGCACGTGCCAGCTTGACCCTGGAGTCAGCAAAGAGTCGGCAAGGTTGCCTCCTGCTTCTGTGGATGAATGAGTGGGGCAGGCTATAGGATTCCTCCAGTCCACAAATGCCTTTTAATCACTATCTGATTTTTGTAGGTCAGAGCTCTCTAATTTTAAAAACATGGCAACTTGATCCTGTCTTGGTCACTGCCATTCCTTAAATCCTTCAGAGAAAGCTGTATGCCGGTTCCCAGTCTTTGCTCTTTTTTCTCCTCCAAGGAGACTTTTGTTTCTTTCGGCCTCTCTGCTCTATGCCTTGAAACTAAATTTTCCATGAGCTTACATGACATTTTTGCACTTGGCCTCAAGAGGCTTTGGTATTTTCTTACACAAACTGGTCCCTGTCCCTTCTCCATCCCACCTCCGCACGCTGTGTACAGCAGGTACCCCTCAACGCTCTGACTTTAAGATCCAGTCATCCTCCTCTGGGCTTCATTAGCTCTGATTTCCTGCTGGAAACACATTTACACGGAGACATTCATCTTCCCTGTACCTCCCACGAGGGTCATTAACTCATTTTCTTTCTCTTGTATTCGTGACTCTTAAGGGTACTTGCATTTCTCCCATTATCAAGCATGCTATCTCTCATGTGTGGAAGAGTTCCTTGAGAGCTCACCCAGCCTCAGAACAGTAAGGGGAACAGCACTGTCACTTTAAAATACCTATGGATATTTTAAAATTTCAATCATTTTTTTATCTAATGTACATTTTTCAATGTTTCCCAGAAAGGTTTGTCATGGGTGCCTATTTTTGATTAGTGAATTTTATAAAGTATATGAGACTGCTAGCTAGCATTGTAGGTCATTTAGAGGTGACACCTAACCTACGATGTTCATTTTATGTTATAAACTAAAGCCAAGGTCTGCGTATTTGGTACATAGTGAAATTGGGAAAGTGTGCTGATGACTGTGGGACCTAGCTGAAAGCCCATTTCATTTTATTGCTTTTATTCTAAAAGAACAGAAAGCAGTTTAAATGTTTTTTTTAATACCTCAAGAAATAGAATAGGACATGTAAGCAAGTACAGGAGAGGGTCATTCTGAAGAAATACTGTGAGAAATCACAATAATAAAAATAACTGTAACATAATTGAAAATTAGTTTTTAAATTGCATTGGTTTACTTAGCTCTTCAAGGAACAAAGGAAATAAAAGATAATGAAAGCAGTATCCATCATCATCATTTTCAGGTTGCATGAAAATGTCCCTGCAACACACCCTCCCCCCCTTCAATCAGCTTTCTTGTATCTGATTAGCGGGTCTTGGTTGTGATTGTTTCCATTGTGATCTTCTTGTTAGGGTGTAATGAGATTCAGTCTTGACCATGTGAATACCCACTGCCTGTCACCACACCATCTGCCCACAACTTAATGGCATGAGCATGCTGTCCTCAGTGAATAGGGGAAAATGGAAATGTATCTCAAGGCCATTTCTCTTTGTTCTTTGTTTGGGATGTAGGGCCATTCACAAGCATTCTCTATGACCCGTACATTTCAGTAGGCGACCTCTTCAAAGGATGCTAACATCATGCAGGGTGAATGTTGGCATCTGCACACACACAATTTTCCTGGGCTGGTTTGTTTATCACAGTTACAGGGCAACAGGGGAACTGAAGCTGGTGTATGAGCTTCTACCTGCTCTCCCCTCCCCTGATACCCACACTGCACATCTGGGAGGTGGCTTTGCTAACCTGATGTCAGTGTGCATGCTTTATTAATCAGTTATGTCTCCAGTTTGTGCTAGGATTTACTGTCTTCTGTAATGCTGTGGACTTTTCAAAATATAAACCGTGTCAAGTATTTGCATACAGAAAAGTCTTAGAGCTCCCCAAATCTCCCATTTCTACCTATTCATACACATGAAATCAACCCTTAGCAGTCATTTTTTTTGCTATCATTTGTAATCTATCACAGGATTTGACCATGTTTGTCAAACTGAAAAACGTGGCTTTCCTTTTTGCTAGAGCTGTGCATTCCATGGATTTTTGTCATCTAGGAAATGTTCTTTGTTAGACTAATCTCTCTTCTTTTCTTCTACTTCGTCCTTCAATTTTGATTTCGTTCCACAACTTACTACTCATATCATTAGTGTCCAGCAGCAACTAAAAGTACCGTGTCCTGAAGACAGAATATGCCTCTAGAATGAGAATTAAAAGTTTGCCTCGTGGGGTGGGGAGACAGCTCAGAGAGTAAAGTGCTTGCTGTGCAATCGTTAGGACCTAGGTTCAGATCCAGAACTGATGTGACAGCAAGGTGTGTCCGTGCTTGGCCCCAACTCCAGTGCTGGAGGGACAAAGACAGGCCCAACCAGGGGCTCTGCTAGCCAGTCCTTCTAGCTGAAATGACGAGCTCCAGGTTCAGGGGGTGCTAATAGAATCAAAAGATGTAGGCATTCCTGTCTGCATTCAAAATTTCTGTTTCTTTCATTGTTAAAAGGAGGCACAAGGATAGAATAATTCATGTGATTACAAAGAAGCCCTAAATACAAGCTTGTGGGATGGCAGAGAATGAGGATAACAGACCCAGAGGAGAAAGGACAATGCAGAGGTGAGGGCTTAGGGTCTTGCTATGGTCCCATGGAGAGGTTGTTGAGAATAGCTCCTCATCACTAGGCTCCCGAACTCTCTTGATGTGTGGGAAACAGGAAAATCTTCACCTCTATGGCTGTGAAAATCTATGTAATTTTCCAAGGGTTATTTTACTACAATCAATAAAGCAAGTCCAATATGTAATACACATCTGTCTTCCCCAGCATTCTAAAAATAACATAGGCAAGAATTCGCCCATTTTAATATAACAAAACAGTCACATTACAGCACTTCAGTTATTTCAGCCCCAAACACAAGTCTTATTTCTAATTTTCCACCGGTCCAATCTGTACTCAGGACATTTTAAAGTGACTTTTTCAGACTTCTTAGATATTGATTAACATTGTAGATGAAAAGAAGATTAAGTACTCTGGCTTGGCCTTCCTACCATGACCCTCTTCCTCTAGCTGTGGGGTTATGCAGGACTTTGTCCAAACCTAGCAGACATTGTCAGGCAAAGATCAGGGTGTTTTCTACACAACCGTGACAGGTTTAAAAAGGAAAGTGACTTTTCCAGGAATTCTGAAACCTGTGTTGCCTCTCCAGAAAGACCCGGCATTTTCTTAGTATGCGGCAGTAAGGGACATCTCTCAGCCACTCTAACTGAGGCACTTGCAGTCTAATGAGTTCTGTGAGATCCCTGAAACTGACTTCCCAAAGAGTTTCATTCTGGGTAGTCTGAGAAGAGGCATGAGCTTGGATGATGTGGTTCACTCAAGAGTATGAAAGTGAGTTCTTTAAATCGGACAATAACAATGCTCTTGGATTTGAACTTCTATAGCCCCATCTTTGAAATCCAGCTCACTCCAGCTTAGGAATTTGACTGAGGGGGCCCGAGTTATCATCCATATATACCAGTGGTTCTCAGCCTTCCTAATGCTTCAACCCTTTAATACATTACCTCATGTTGTGGTGATCCCAACCATAAAATTATTTTCATTGCTACTTCATAACTGTAACTTTACTACTGTTCTGAATCTTAAAGTAAATATCTATGTTTTCTGATGGTCTTAGGTGACCACTGTGAAAGCATTGTTTGACCCCAGGGGAGGGGTCTTGACCTATAGGTTGAGAATCACTCATATAGAGCCTTAGAGCCCCTTCTCTGTGGTGCTGAGCTAGGGTTTTCTCTGGATGGTGCTTCTGAGTCTTTTGGTTCATGCTCATTTTGATTCCTAGAGACCAGTCAGAGCCTCCTTTTGTCTTTGAGATGAACATTGGAAATCAGCCCTACCATTGCTTCATCTTTGCCTTTGGCTCTGATGTTGGTGAGTCCAGAGTCTTATTTGTGGGTCATTGATAGCTGGATGCAATGGAAACCCTCTCTGATATCCCTTCAGGACTAATTCCTCATGAGGACTGGAGTCTGGTGTCCTCTAACTATTGATCCATCAGGGCATGTCCAGGACTACTTCTGGAAACCAGACATTCAACGGTTCCATTTTGGCCAAGCAAGTCACCTCTAGAGATCCTGCATTCCTGGAGCCTGGTAGAGGTTCTGCCAACTACATCATAGGCTGATGGCTTCTGCTGCCCAACTAATCCCTTTCCCATTCCTTTTCTAAGTTTTTTCTGAGACTTTTACATTTCTAATTCTATCTCAGTGGCTATTTCCTACATCATGAATTATCGACCCAACTAATTAAGCCGGTCCTTAGCTCAGAGAGTGAGATAATTATTGAGGCCCTAACATGCTGATTAAATGACAAACATCTAAGTGTTCCTTATCACACACAAGGTTTTCATATAAAAACCTTGCCAGCTTTCTGTCTCTGGCAAAATAACAAAGACAGCTAACAGAAAAGCAAAGAAGATTTAATTTAGCTCGAGGGTTCAAAAGTTTCAAAGCAAAATTGGTTGTTCTTTTCACATTGGGGCTTGTGGAGGCATGGTTCATGGTTGCGACGTTGCAAACGCGCATGGGGAAAGTAGATGCTCTCATCGTGGTGTCTGGGAAACAAAGAGACAGAGAGGCTAGGATTCTGGTATTCCATTCAAAGGCACACTCTGCATTGCCTAATTCCCCCCACTAGGTACCAGCTCTTAAACTGTTTATCACCTCACCATCCTATCATGGGCTGATGACTATCTCATTGTTATATGAGCCTTGGAAAGTACATTTAGTATCTAAATAATAACAATGGCATTTCAATAAAAGTTTATTGGACTTAGATTTCCTGTGTCTTATACTCCAGAATTCATTATACTGTTATTTTTTTATAGCACAGTCCTCTGAGCTCTCCACTCCAAATATACTTAGCTATTCCTGAAAATATGATTTACGGAGATCTGATTACGGTTAGTGCTCTGCAGGTAGTTTCATGTTAACCACTTGACCGTTTCGGTCTCCTTACATGAGCAGTTCCTACTCTGGTCCCTCTCTCTGTAGCATCCTTCTGTGTGTCTGTAACTCCTTTGGCAGGCCATGATGGGTAGTCACTTTGCGATAAAGGTATTCACAAATAATTGCACTGGCTGACTCTTTGCTTACAGTAATATGCTTTGGCAGCTACAGCAAGGAGAAATGAGGTGTACACAGCTTTCCCTGTGAGGTGAAACTTGTTGAAACAGTAAGGGAGGTGTCTTTCCTCCCCAGGGCCTGTGCAACCTATGAGTCAAATGCAATCCCTGATTCACCAGGAGACTGCTTTGGGAATATGATAGATAATCTTGGTTGTCAACTAGACAGATTAGAATCACTATGGAAACGAATCTCCGAGTATGTCTGTGAGGGAGTTTCTATATTGGGCATATTGAGCTGGAAAGCCCCAAGCTATATGTGAGTGGTGCCATGCTGTGGGCAGGGTTCTTTTAGGCTAAGTTAAAAGGAGAAAGCAAGCTACAGGACAGCAGCCATTTCTGGGTGCTACCTACCCACAAGTACAGCTTCACCCACTGCCTTATTTGCCTGCTGCCATGACCTTTTGTCTGTGATGGACTGTGGTTTAAGCTGTGAGCCAAAGCAAATCCATCCTTTTAAAGGTTGCTTTTTTCAGGGTGTTTTGTTGCAGTAATGGGACAAATAAGGGGGAAGACTGCATAACACAAGGAACTTGGACACAACATGTTTTTAATGTGTCAGTCTGTGACGCAGGTGAGTTTCCTTGCAATGACTGCCTGCCTTCATGATAGCCGAGGCTGTTATGCAGAAGAGTTGGGTATCTGTGTCATTAACCTAGGCTTTTTTTTTTTTTTTTTTGAGTCAAAATCTCCTGGTATTCAGCATCTACCTCCTGACATGCTGTTAATCAGTCGCTCTGCTGTTCTCTCTTTTTTGGATGCTTGCCATGTCAGAAAGGAGGGACAAGGAGCCAAAAGTCAGGCAGTCAGTCACACAAGCTGGTTGTCCTCTTTCACCCTCCCCTGCTGGCTTCGTCTCACATTTCTTGCAAAGATCTCTGGCCTTTTCTAGCTTCCCATTCTCTTCCTTGGCTCTGCTGCCCTGATTCCTTTCACACCTTCTGCCTCCTAAGTGATCAGCACCTGCAAAGGCTTCATTCCAGGGTGAGCCATTACCAATCATTTCTCCCAGATTCTCACGCTAGGAGAAATCCACTAAATATCTTGATTTGAGTCCTGAGCTGCTCAATTGCCTATTTGAAGTGAGTCGAAGTATCCTTCTAACATTCAGGATTGGTAACTAAACTAAGGTGAATAGAAGCCACACAGGAATACAGCACCAAGATCTTCATTCTAAGAAGTTTCTAAAATTGAGCTCCAGGGACGTACACTGGCTATTGGAAATATATGCATAGTTTAGGATGGTGTGTCAATGGCATATGTGTGTATATGTATATGCAAATATGTTTGTGCGTATATGTGTGTGAATATATGCATATGTGTGTGCGTGTGCAAGCATTATTTGTATATGTGTCTATGAATTGTGTGAGGGTGTGTATGTGTATATGTGTTTATAGAGGTATGTAGTATTATGGTGTGTTTTTATTTGTATGTGTATATATGTATGTATGTGTGTGTATGAATGCATATGTGTGTATATATTTGTGTGTATGTGCAAGTACATGTCTATGTTTAAGTGTATTGCATAACTAATATACAAAGAGACCTGGAGCGTTGTTGGCAGAGAACTGAAGATATTCTCCTGGTAGGTTTATTGTGGATGAGTTCAGAGCAGAGTTGCTACACAGAACACAGAATCTCACAATACAATGATGGAAATTGCCAAGGATGGCCATTTTTCCCTTTAATAATCTTGAAAGTTCAATATTTTCATAAAAACCTCCTCCTTCCTCTTATTATTTACTTTGGTGGAAGTTTATTTTTTTCCTTTCAGCTCATCTGGTTAAAAACTGATCATATATATATTATGGAATTTATATATGTTATGTAACATATATGCAACACATATATAGAATGTTAAAAACTGATCAATTCAAAATCAACTCCATATATATGGAATTGATATATATTATATAGGTTGTATATAATATGGTGACTCACAATCATCTATAATGAGATCTGGCACCCTCTCCTAGTGTTCCTATTATGTAGGCATAATAAATAGTAAATGAATCTTTTTTTAAAAAATCAGTTCCATATATATATGAAATATAATGTTATGTTTTTATAGTATTATGGTGGATATATAATATATTATGTGTTATATATGTTAAACATATATAATTTTTTAAAACAAATCCCATATTTTCCTTTGATTACATTGTCTATACATATCTCTTTCAATTTCACTCGGATGTTTTTGCTATTATAATTGTTACTTTCTCCCTTTTTGCCTATTCTTAACACTTTTCTGGTCCTGTTCTGACAAAAATATTATTGATAATTTTTTTGCTTTATAATAAAAGCACATGTATAACTAGAAGGCTGCCTCCCATGATGTTGAAATATTGTATGTTCACTATTATCCAACAATATAATTTCTAATTTCATTTTGATCTCTTCTATAACCTATATGCATTGTTTACTTACAAATATTGGTGTTCTACATGTTATGGATGTATGTATTCCTTACATGTTTATGTTCTTTCATTTTTCTAAGAGATCATTAGACTTCCCTTATTATACATTAATAAGGCACAGTTTATGATTTAAAATGTAGTCTGTTGTAGTGGACATACCATGTACAATCAAAAGGATGTGCATTTTTTACCTATTGATAGACTGTTCTATAAATATCATAGGTATGGTGGCTTACAGAATTAGGTTTGTGTATTTTCTGACTTTTAAACATTGGGTCCTTCATTTTCCAAGACAGAGGAGTCTATGTCTTTTGTGATATTGTCAGAAGACATTATCTTCTGTCACAGAATTGTCATGTTTTAATTGATATCCATTTAGAGCACTGTTATTAGGCTTATACATATTCATGATTATTAATGTCCTTAAAGAACTAATTATATAACTATAAAGACTTGAATTTTCCCTCTGGGTATATACTTCATCTTTAGGAGTACTGAATGCTATGCTCCATGATCACTACAGCAGAAGCCTCCATAGACATGTATGTATATACATATACATAAAACGTATTTATTTTTTGGGCTGGAGAGTTGGCTCAGAGGTTAAGAGCATTGCCTGCTCTTACAAAGATCCTGAGTTCAATTCCCAGCAACCACTTGGTGGCTCACAACCATCTGTAATGGGGTCTGGTGCCCTCTTCTGACCTGCAGACATACACACAGACATAATATTGTATACATAATAAATAAATAAATATTTAAAAAAGTATTTATTTTTAAATGTACATCTATAATCAGCACATATTGCATAAATTTCATTATTATTCCTTTGTCTTACTTTTTGATATAGAAAACCTTTACTTTTCACTTTTCCCTTAGGTTTTTATTGATACAGATGGATTTTTACAAAGGGGATTGTTTGCGGCATATCCATAAGTTCAGACAACGTGCTTCGGTTTTATCCCCTACTTTCTAATCCCATTTCCCTTTCTGTCATCCCACTTCTGCAGTCCCTGAGTAGTTTAGTAGTCACTTTTCCTTCATCCTGATCTCCCCCATGAGTGCTGCACTTTCCTTAAAATGACATAACTTTATTCTTATTTGTGGTGAATAAAAGCCTCTCTCTCTCTCTCTCTCTCTCTCTCTCTCTCTCTCTCTCTCTGTGTGTGTGATACTTGCATACTATTAATCTACTCTTCATTTGGTGGCCATCTAAGCTGGTTCCATTGTGTAGCTCTTGTTTATACTGCAAAGATAAATAACTATGCTATGCACATATCTTTATATCTCTACAGCCAGATTGTGTAGCCAATACCTTTTTCGACATTTATTTGCTTATAGCATCTGTGGAGGTCAGACAACAACTTGCAGGGGTTGATTCTTTCCTTCTACTATGTGGATCTCTGGGATGGAACTTAAGCCATCAAAACTGGTGGTGAGCAACTTCAGCCTCTGTGCCATGATGCCAACCTCAACCTGTTGCTCTCTTAAAGAAAGTGATTACACCTCACATTAAATGTTGAAGCCTAGCAACAGATGAAGCCCCTGTATCTTCATATTCTACATACTGACTTTGTCATGTTGTGTTTGAAATGCATAGCATTTACATTTCAATGAAAACACCATAACTACCACGTTTAAATGGCTGTGTACTTTAAATAAATTAAAAAGGAAACAGCCATTTATGTGGATTCAATGTTACCTTCATAGGTGGTAAGCAGACACTTGGCATCACCTATCTTCAGTCTAAGGAACTTTAGCATGTCTGACAGTGCTGGAGAATATTTCACTTGGTTCTCTTCTATCTTAAAATATTTTACTTAAACTTGATCGGTGGAAGCAAATTTTGCTTAATAGAGAAACTTGAGTTGGCAACTTTGCTTTGCCTGAACTTAAGGGTGTGGTTGTCAATGAATCAGGCACCATTCTTTCCTGTTAGAACTTCAGTTGTGTAAGTTTGTAACATTGTGGTAATGTTCCACAAGCTTCCTAGGATCTGATTACTTTCTCCCGTCCATCGTCTCTGCCATTGTTTTAACTAGCTTCTGATTACCTATGACAATTCAGTTATAAAGAGGATATGGTTATTTTGGATCATTTTATCATCCAATCTAATACTGGATGGGTTCATTGCCTGAGGCTTCCTGTGGGGTTGCCTGGCAACCATGAGAGAAAACATATTGGAAACTGGGTGAAAGAAGTAAGTGTACACA
Organism: Alexandromys fortis; assembly: GCF_014885135.2. Taxonomy (NCBI): domain Eukaryota; kingdom Metazoa; phylum Chordata; class Mammalia; order Rodentia; family Cricetidae; genus Alexandromys; species Alexandromys fortis. The sequence goes on from NW_026067966.1 coordinate 792,899, forward strand.
CTACCATTCCAGCACATGCTCCCAGTGACCTAAACATCTCCCATAGGCCCCACTTTCCAGATATTCTCCCATTTCTGAAATGCAATACTCAAACAATTTTAACCAATAAACCTTTGACTAACACCTAACCTTGTTGTAATAGGAGCAGCAGGGCTGCGGCCCCGGCACCCGGCCGCCCGCATGGCTAGCTTATGCCCGAAATAATTACACGGAAACTGTATTCTATTAAACACTGCCTGGCCCGGCTAGTTCCAGCTTCTTATTGGCTAGCTCTTACATATTGTTCTAACCCATTTCTAATATTCTGTGTAGCCCACGAGCAGGCTTACCAGGGAGGATCTTAACCTGCATCTGACTGGAGCAGGAGAATCATGGCTACTCCCTGATTCAGCTTCTTTCTCCCAGGATCCTCTTCTGTTTACTCCACCTACTTAATTTTCTGTACTATGAGGGAGGAGGCAGTTTCTTTATTATTAACCAATGAAAGCAACAGATAAGATACAAGACCCACCTCCATCATAACCTAACCACGAAAGCTGCCTTCAGATCCGATTACAAGAATCAACTTCTGGTTCATTTTATCTTTCCTTTTCTGATATCATTCTACCAACCAACCTATTCAATGAAGGTCTTATAACTAGTGCTATTTTTTCCACTCTCAAATTTACTTGCTGTTTGTCTTTTATTTGCTTACTTTTGTCTACATAGATTTTCTTGAGGCTGGGAGTTACTCAGTTACTAATAACAAAGCACAGAGACCCAAATTCAGTCCCCAGCAGCATTGTAGAAAGCAGAGTGTAGTGGTGTGCTCAGTATTGGGAAGGAAGAAGCAGGGGGTTCATGTAGCTTGCTGGCCAACTATCCTTCCCTAATCAGCAATCTCAGGTCTTGTCTCAAAAAATAAGGTGGATGAGGACGGAAAGATGGCTCAGAGGTTAAGAGCACTGGCTGCTCTCTGGGAGGTTTTGAGTTCAATTCTCAGCAACCATGTGGTGACTTGCAGCTATCTATAATGAGATCTGGTGCACTTTTCTGGGCAGAACACTGTATACACAATAAATAAATTTTTAAGAAGGGTTGCACAGAAATATGTGCAATCAAAAAATAAATAATGAGGCGGATGTCTCCTGAGAAATAACAGACAAGGTTGATCTCTGGTCCCCACATAGAAATGTACACTAGCATGCACATCCACATACCACATACACACATGCACGAAGATTTTCTTCTGCTCACTATATTTTCTTTAGATCATTGTTGTTGGAGGTTCTGTCTTGCCCAGTTTCTACACTCGTTAAGCCCCAAAGAAATCACACAGAGGTCTACATTAACTATAAACTGATTGGCCCATTTACCTAGGCTATTTATTACCTCTTATAACTTATATTAGCCCATTATTCTTGTCTACACTAGCCACATGGCTCAGTACCTTTTTCAACAAGGCAGTCACATCTTGCTTTTTCTGTGGCAGGCTCACAACTGTGGAGGAATGGGCTTCCTTCTTCCCAGAATTCTCCTGTTCTCAATGACCCACCTCTACTTCCTGTCTGGTTGTCCCGCCCATTCTTCCTGCCTGGCAACTGGCCAATTAGCATTTATTTAAAATATAATGGACAGAATATGGACCATTCTCCCACATCAGATCATTGTGTATAGTTCTAATATCTGCAGTGACATGGTGGGGGCAGGTTCCAGACAAGGTTTCTCTGTATAAGCAGTGATATATTTTAATGCTAATTTCAATATCTGGATCATTTTGAATTTTTCCTTTGGTTTTTGTTTTTACAATGCGTCAAATAAATTTTTGTTCTAAGCATTGATCAAGTACTGTCAAAATATACAAGAGTGTTAACTTTGTTGTGTTTGTTGTTGCTGTTTGTTTTTAATAATTCTACTTTGTATTTCAAACAGCAAACTGTGTGGCATTTAGTTATATAACAATTCACCTCTCGGGTCAGTTCTTTCAACCTGAGCTTCGCTACTTTGAGTCTCTACAATATAGGCAAGAAGTGGAGTCTGTGCACAGATTATATGGCCATTTTGAGATTCTTTCTAACTTGTTTCTTGTTTCTCACAGCTTTGTCCACCTCATTCACCATTAGATGGCCTTGCTCTGAACATTATCGTCTAGTTTTGCATGCCAGGAATATCATTAGATTTTTAAAATATATTTTTTCACCTCATTTGTCTCTAATCATGGAAAAATTAAATTTATGAGGTGAGCAATGTATCCTAGCCCATGTTCTTCTTTCAGACACAGACAGTCTTCCACCTGTCTGTCTGGTGTTAGCACTCTGCAGTGTTTTAGGGTAGTTTTTTTCATATCTTTTAAAGACTCTGGTTGCTTCTAGAGTAAAGTCAGTCAGGTGATTTAGATGGACATATGCAGGGAACCCTCTGTATAACACCTGACTTTTAGTCACCAGCTACTTGCCTTCCCTCTTCCCCATTTCCTGAACAAAACAATTTTGGAACCAAGTATTAAGTTATAGCAAGAGTCATGCTGATGACCTGAATAGCAGAGCATCAATGGACACCAGGGTGGGCAGGGAAAATATAACGAGACCTCAATACTATATAAAGAACTACAGACATCCAAAGAATGCTGAGAATGGGAGAAATACTAGACAGGAATGAATACAGAAATTGGTTATCCAATACCAAATAGTCAGCCCTGAAATATACATAAGAATAGCATTGTACAGCCTAAGCACGTAATATTTAGGAATATATATGTATATACATATATGTATGTAACAAATATTAATGAAAAATGAAGCCATGAATCTGAAAGAGAACAAGGGGGGGATCATAAATGGTAGGGCTTAAAAGGAGGAAGGGTAATGTGAGATTCCCTTCTGCATGCTATGAATATGTTTTATTACCATTGGTTAATGAATAAAGCTATTTTGGCCAATGGCCTAGCAAGGCAAAGCCAGGTGGGAAATCTGATGAGAGAGAGAGAGAGAGAGAGAGAGAGAGAGAGAGAAGACAGAGTCAAGGAGATGCCATGTAGTTGCCAAAGGAGAAAGGCACTGCTGCTGGAACCTTAACCCATAATCCATAGCCTTGTGCTGATACACAGATTAATAGAAATGAGCTAATTCAGGAAGTAAGAGCTAGCTAGAAATATGCCTGAGTCATTGACTGAACATTGTTGTAATTAATATAACTTCTATGTTATTATTTGGGTCTGGGCAGCTGGAAAACGAGCAAGCAGTGTCCATCTACAGAAGGGAAGGGAGAAATAAAATCTCAGAAAGAAAAGACTACAAAGAATTGTGCTGAGATAAATGATTGAGTTGAATCAACTTAAAGTGAACCCAAAGAAGTGGGTACCTGTGAAATAACCTAAAAAGACAAAATTAACTAGCTGTGTAAAAAGCTTAATGAAGAACTATTAAGGAATGTTCCTGAAGCTGGCAACTTGCTTAGCAAGGAAAGAAAATTTGGTTTAAATTGTCTTTAAAAACGTTCAAGGGAAAGTAAATGTGTAGGCTAAACCTAAAGGAGCGATGAGAATAAAGGTGAGTAGAGGCCTGAACATGCTTTAAAGCACCTGACTATAGAAAAACTCTAAGTTTTAATTTAAAACCAAGAACAGTGGTAGGGAAGGAATGTGTACTCATGGACCAATACTGATGTTAGAGCAAAAAATATTAGGGCAGATGTTGAAACGATTATTTTAGAGTGAGCTCTTTAAAGTTGATATTTTAGGAGGACAAAACTACTCTGAGCTAACCATTTCTTAAATTTCACTAAATAAACAGAAGTTCATGACCAGAAACAGAAAGAATGCCAGCCTCATTGAAGCAGCAAATTGCCTAATAGGAACCTGGCTGAGAGACATATTAGGAGAGTTTAGAAAAAAATAGGACAGGGGTCATGGGATCAGCAAGCATTCAAAACTGATGTATGACTACAATACCTCCGGAGAATAATGGAAACAATAAATTCAAATTTTTTTGCAGAATGCTGGATGCCTATACAAAAAAATACAAAATTCCATTCTTAGTCAAAGGCAATAAAAATCTTAATTATACTCTTGGAAATGAAAGAAACTTTAAAACCATTAGAAGAAAGTCATGACAGGGAAAATGAAACCACAATTTGGTAAATTTGATTATATTACAATTAATATTTTCTACTCATCAATCGCTACTATGCAGAAGGTGAAAAAAAACAAACTAAAAATTAAGACAACTCACCTACATCACCTTAAACCAACAAAAGTATTGCACCAATAATACACACATAATGAACTTCTACAAGTCATTAAGCAAAGACAGCAATACTCAGTACAAAAAAGGATCAAACAATATGAGCATATACTTCACAGAAATGGGAACACAGATTGTTGATAAATAAATTATGTTTTACATCTTAAGCAAGTGTGAAACTGAAAATTTGTCCATACTAAACTACTTATTACTGATTTGATTTTCAGGGGGATATTTAATAATATCAAATGTTGAGGAAGGAGTGAACCAATAAATCACATACAATTCTGTTGATGTTATAGTCCTTAGGCTGTGAGAGATTCCTTCAATGCTAGTTTAGGGCTTCCCTGGGGATGGGGCAATGCCTCAGCCGATAAGACCACTTGCTCAACCATGAGTATTTGTGCAAATCCCCAGTGCCCACACACAAAAAAGCTGAATGTGACCAATTACACCTGTAACCCTAGTGTTGTGGGGTGATGGGAGATATCACTGGGACTGGCCGGCCAGACAGCCTAGTTGAAAAACCTGAGTGCTCTGTTCAGTGAGAAAGCCTTTTGCAAGGGAATATGACTTTGAAGAGTGAGTATCACACATGGCATCCTCCTGTGTCTTCTGTGTGTGTGAATTCCTGAATGTGTCATACAAACACACTCAAAGGAGGAGGAGGTCTTTTCCAATGCAAGCAGTTCAGATGCCGAATATACCCTGATTGCTCAGTTTTTATAGTGGGCTAATATTAAGATGCCATGTGCATGCTGACTCATAGACTTTTCCTTCTCTGTATTAAAATCAGATCCAAGGGATGTCTTCTATCACAGCCACCATCTCCTTCCTCAGTGTCCATTGCTTATATCCCCGATGGCATGCCTACATATGACTGTGGACATTTTCTTCCTACATATTAATCATCAGACATGAAGGATATCTTCAATTTTTTTCTTTAATGGTTTCTTTATCTTCTTTCCCTATCATATCCATTTTCCCCAATGGATTTCAAGAATTTGGATCTCAGGAAGGACTCCTTAGCATAGATCTAGTTTGTACTCTCTTCCCTTTCCATCCTTCCAGCTTTTAGAAGCAAACCAACACTCATATCTCATCCTCCCCGGTCTACTTTTTCTGCCAACTTAGGGGCTAATGCAATGAATAAAATACAAATGTCTTTCCACCATTCTAATTCCTTCCTTACATGGGCATGTCTTTCTGCAGACAGCTGAACATCACTAGCATGTCATATTGCTCATCTTACCCTCTTGCTTCAGCATATCCCAATGAATGTAAAGCTTATTACACAGCTGACATCACAGCCTATTTATAGTCTTCTCCAAGTGTTTTCCTTTCAAGAATGCATTCTCGACTCTATCAACAGTTCTAGGGAACCCCTATAGTCTTATTATAGAACTGTTCATCAAGGAGACATGACGTTATGCCAAGTAGAATAGGATGGTCACCTTAAGATTCCATTCAGGTGCCAATTGTGTTGCATGACTTTTCCTGGGGCTATGGAAATAAACATCAACCTTAAATGAGTATGAACGACAGACAAAAGAAAGAATTCCAAAGAAGGCCAGCTCAATGAAGCAGTGAACTTACGGGGGAACAGAACCTTCTAGGAGGTAGTGTTTCAATTCAGAGGAGACATCTATAGAGAGGCTCTTGTCACTTACAAGCAGCAATGTATATGACTGCCTACAGAAAATAGAGAATTTCTATAAAAAAAAAAACAAATAAACAAGATTTCAGAACATACTGTTTTGGAGTACACACAAGCATGGTTAAATTAAACCATAAAAACAAATACCAATCAGTGGAAGTTCAGGGTTGAAAGGAAAAGATTTTGTTTGGAAGGTGCTTCTAAGGTAACATATTTTATTAGTAACTTTGTTTGGTGGTGAGTTCATAGATAGTATTTGCACGGTATTTCTTTGTAGAGAACTTATATTCCTCTAAATAAACACACATGTTTGACATTAAAGAAGATGCATAAAAAATTATATAAATCATCCAAGTCCAGCTTTTTATTACTCCTTGTTTCATTTATATAGTCACACAATAATCTTCATATGTATTTTAACTATTTTTTATTTATTTTTTTTAAAAAAATGTCCGCCTCCCTGCCTCCCATTCCCCCCCTCCCCTACTCCTCTCCCCCTTACTCTCCAGTCCAAAAAGAGCAGTCAGCATTCCCTGGCCTGTGGGAAGTCCAAGGTCCTCCCCCCTCCATCCAGGTCTAGGAAGGTGAGCATCCAAACAGGCTAGGCTCCCACAAAGCCAGTACATGCGGTAAGATCAATACCCAGTGCCATTGTCCTTGGCTTCTCACCAGCCCTCATTGTCTGCCATGTTCAGAGAGTCTGGTTTTATTCCATGCTTTTTCAGTCCCAGTCCAGCTGGCCTTAGTGAGCTCCCAATAGATCAGCCCCACTGTCTCACTGGGTGGGTGCACCCCTCACGGTCCTGACTTCCTTGCTCATGTTCTTCCTCCTTCTGATCCTCATTTGGACCTTGGGAGCTTAGTCCAATGCTCCAATGTGGGTCTCTGTTTCTATCTCCATCCATTGCTGGATGAAGGTTCTATGGTGATATGCAAGATATTCATCAGTATGGCTATAGGATAGGGCCATTTCAGGTTCCCTTTCCTCAGCTGCCCAAGGAACGAGCTGGGCACATCTCCCTGGACATCTGGGAACCCCACTAGAGTCAAGTCTCTTGCCAACCCAAAAATGGATCCCTTAATTAGGATATATACTTCCCTGCTCCCATATCCACCCTTCCTTTATCCCAACCATCCCATTCTCCCATGCTCCCCCCTCCCCTTCTCACTTTTCTCACCCCATTTCCCCTTATCCCCATCCCACCATACCCCCAATTTTCCAATTTTTGCCCAGCAATCTTGTCTACTTCCAATATCCAGGAAGATAACCATATGTTTTTCTTTGGGTTTACCTTCTGATTTAGCTTTTCTAGGATCACGAATTATAGGCTCAATGTCCTTTATTTATGGCTAGAAACCAATTATGAGTGAGTACATCCCATGTTCATCTTTTTGGGTCTGGGTTACCTCACTCAGTAATGTTTTCTATTTCCATCCACTTGCATGCAAAATTCAAGAAGTCATTGTTTTTTACCGCTGAGTAGTACTCTAATATGTATATACTCCACATTTTCTTCATCCATTCTTCTGTGGAAGGTTGTTTCCAGGTTCTGGCTATTACAAATAATGCTATGAACATAGTTGAACAAATGCTTTTGTAGTATGACTGGACATCTCTTGGGTATATTCCCAAGAGTGGTATTGCTGGGTCCAGGGGTAGGTTGATCCCGAATATCCTGAGAAACCACCACACTGATTTCCAAAGAGATTGCACAAGTTTGCATTCCCACCAGCAATGGATGAGTGTACCCCTTACTC